>NW_015399779.1:0-2878 GCF_001527695.2 Protobothrops mucrosquamatus
GAAGCCAATAGCAAACAGCCCAATCAAAGAATCTCTTCAGATCCCCCCACACCAACACTGATAGGCAAGCCACCAGAATATAAACTGACAGCAAACAGCACTCCTTACCAGCACTAATGATGTTACCTAATTTGGATAATTAAATGTTTGCAAGAAAACAGAGCAATCTCCGAGAGCACCAAGCACCCCTCATGTCAACGCTGAGCTACAAATATTTTCCTTTATAGCTTAGTTCAGTGGTGGCGAACCTATGGCACGCATGCCAGAGGCATCACTCAGAGCCCTCTCTGTGGGCACGCGTGCCATTGCCCCAGCAGAGTTCACCAGAGTAGCGAGCATGTGGCGTTTGGAAGCGACAGGGCAGGAAGTGAGCGAGCAAGCGGTGACCCCCTGGGGATGCCCCAGAGATGGCGAGGGACTGGCCATGCTCACCCAGTCTGCTGTGACCACTGCAGCCACGCCCACCCAGTGGGCCACGCCCACCCACCCATCCCCCTGAGGGCACCACAATGCTGATGCAGCCCTGGCACTTTGCGATAAATAAGTGGGGTTTGGGTTGCAGTTTGGGCACTCGGTCTCTAAAAGGTTTGCCATCACTGGCTTAGTTCTTTGTTTAAGGCCTAAAAAATATACAGTGCTTGCTTTTTCATTCCTTGCTTTTGCATAATTTAAAATTATTAAGTTAAAATCATTGAATTCAAAAGTTTGTATACAATGTTGTTGGGATGTCTATCAGAACTGTTGGGTTAAGTGTTTTGAAGAGGGAAATTATTTGGTGTCAGTGGGTGCTTTACTCTTAAGTGAAAATGTTCTTGTGATCTCTGTTGCAGAATGGAGGAGTGTTTACCTTTGGTGCAGGGTCATGTGGGCAACTTGGTCATGATTCATTGAATGATGAAGTCAACCCTAGAAGAGTTTTGGAGCTGATGGGCAGTGAGGTGTCCCAGGTCGCTTGTGGTAGGTGAGTGGTCTTTTGGGCAAATCTTTCACGAGGCCAAAGATTCTCAGCCTTGGTTAAAAAAATGGAAAATAAAATTCAGAGGAAAGTGATCTCAAGAGAGTTAATCAGCAATGTTGGATGCTCCTTATTATATGCTTGGTGTCCAAAACCGTTCACTTGGTTGATTCCTATTACCTTTTATTCCCGATATATTTGGAATGGGAAAGTGGGACACATCTAAATCTGGAGAAATTGCAGATTTAGATATTTGATTTAATCTGCTAATGGATAGAGATTATAAACCTCGTCTTCGCAGCCCGAAAAGTCAGACCCATTTGTAATTGCACTTTTGCAATACTAAATATTTGTTAATTTTAAATTAATAATAAATACTAATTTTAAGTACTGTATGTTGGAGAAATACATTGTTTTCATACCATTTAAATCGTTTAAAAGAAAACAGACAAATTGGAATGATGTTGCTCTGTAAGATGGCATCTGCTTCGACCATCATCTTCGACCATCATTTTACTTTAAAATTTTATCAGCTTTACTTTTTTTTCTATTTAACCAACATGTTTAATCAAAGTTGAAACACTGATACAATAATGAACAAGCAGAGGCCTAGCCTCTTACTTCTGTTCAGGCCACACTGTGAAGCAGGCAACACAATTTAGAGCAGGGGTGTCAAATTGCCAGCCCGTGGACCAGATGCATCATAGTGAAACTGCGCCCACCCCATTGCCGGCAATGGCAAAAAAGTCACGATGCGTCACAACACGTCACGTGACGTTGCAAGTTTGACACCTCTGATTTAGAGGAAGCTATAGTGGAGTTCTGGATGGAATGAAGTTGGTTATGGCTTATAATGGCTTTCCAGAATCTGGAACATTGCGCTGAGCTGGGCAGTAGCCATGTTTATTTATTTATTTATTTATTTCTTGTATTTCTACCCCGCCCTTCTCCCTACGGACTCAGGGCGGCTTACAGCCATTTAAAAACAAATACTTGAATACAAAAATACAAAATTTAAAATATTAATTAAAATGAAAATATTATTCTAAGGCCGAAAGTTCGGAAAAAAAAATTTTTTTTAAAACCAAATTAAAATAACCCTTAGGCCAGTCCTGCTAACTTAAATAGCCATGTCTTGAGGGCGCGGCGGAAGGAGGGGAGATCCGGAATCACCCGGATCTCTGGGGGTAACTCGTTCCATAGGGTGGGAGCTCCAACAGAGAAGGCCCTCCCCCTGGGGGTCGCCAGCCGGCACTGTCTGGCTGACGGCACCCTGAGGAGACCCTCTCTGTGGGAGCGTATCGGCCGATGAGAGGTAATTGGAGGCAGAAGGCGGTCTCGGAGATAACCAGGTCCGATGCCATGGAGCGCTTTGAAGATGATAATCAGCACCTTGAAGCGCACCCGGAAAGCCACCGGCAGCCAGTGCAGCTCGCGCAGCAGCGGCGTTATATGGGAGCGACAAGTCACTCCCATCACCGCCCGCGCGGCCGCATTCTGGACTAGCTGGAGCCTCCGGGTGCTCCTCAAGGGGAGCCCCATGTAGAGAGCATTGCAGTAGTCCAGGCGGGAGGTGACAAGAGTGTGGGTGACTGTGCGCAAGGCGTCCTGGTCCAGAAAAGGCCGCAACTGGTAAACCAGGCGTACCCGGTAGAACGCCCCCCTGGCCACGGCCGTCAGCTGGTCTTCTAGTGTCAGCCGTGGGTCCAGGAGGACACCCAGACTGCGCACCCTCTCCGAGGGGGCCAAAGTTTCGCCCCCTATAGTCAGCGACGGGGTCAGCTGACTATGCCGGGGCGCCGGCAACCACAGCCACTCGGTCTTGGAAGGGTTGAGCCTGAGTCTGTTTCTCCCCATCCAGACCCGTACGGCCTCCAGGCACCGGGCCATCACGTCAAGGGCATCATTGGGGTGGCCTGGGGT
>NW_015399779.1:3525-6483 GCF_001527695.2 Protobothrops mucrosquamatus
ACGTCAAGGGCATCATTGGGGTGGCCTGGGGTGGAAATGTACAGCTGAGTATCATCAGCGTACTGATGGAAATCCACCCCAAAGCCACGGATGATCTCACCCAGCGGCTTCACATAAATATTGAACAATAGGGGAGAGAGGACCGACCCTTGTGGCACCCCACAAGTTAGGGGCCTTGGGGTCGACCTCTGCCCCCCTGTCAATACAGACTGCATACGGTCAGTGAGGAAGGAGGAGAACCACTGCATAACGGTACCTCCCACTCCCAACCCCACCAAGCGCCACAGCATGATACCGTGGTCCACGGTATCAAAAGCCGCTGAGAGGTCCAAAAGAACTAGGACAGAGGAATAACCCCTGTCCCGGGCCCTCCAGAGATCATTCACCAATGTGACCAATGTTACTTGGGATCATACAAATGAATTGTCCACAGCTAGCAGACACCAAGATGGAGAAGGCGAAGTTGTTGGGTCAGAGGGTGATCTGTAAGAAATGCAGAAATTTCTTCACTCTTAAAAGATTGGGAAAGATATGTCCTTAGGCAAATGATTTTAAGAATTCCCGCAGGATGTTCTTCTCTGTGGTTCCTACAGAGCCTTAATAATAATAATAATAATAATAATAATAATAATAATAATAATAATAATAATAATAATAATAATAATAATAATAATAATAATAATAATAATAATAATAATAATAATAATAAAGTTGAAAGAGACCTTGGAGGTCATCTAGTCCAACCCCCTGCTCAGGCAGGAAACCCTATACCATTTTGGACAAATGGCTGTCCAGTCTCTTCTTAAAAACTTTCAGTGTTGGAGCATTCACCACTTCTGGAGGCAGGTTGTTCCACTGGTTAATTGTTCTAACTGTCAGGAAGTTTCTCCTTAGTTCTAGGTTGCTTCTCTCCTTGGTTAGTTTCCATCCATTGCTTCTTGTCCTGCCTTCAGGTGCTTTGGAGAATAGCTTGACTCCCTCTTCTTTGTGGCAACCCCTGAGATATTGGAACACTGCTATCATGTCCCCCCTCGTCCTTCTCTTCTTTAAACCAGACATCCCCAATTCTAGCAACCGTTCCTTATATGTTTTGGCCTTTGTAGTCTCTTCTTTAGCGATGCCTCTTGAAAATTTGGGAAAGGGATGATACATTTTGCATTGCCCAACTTGGCCCACCTTTTTTCTTGAAGAATGTTATTGCAAGAGGTATTTACCAAGTTATGCTTTATTTGCTCCTTTCAAGGTCCCCATTGTATTGCTCTGTAGGATTTAATCACCTTAGAACAGTCATCAATATTCTATCAGTTCTGAAGCTGGTCGTATGGTAGCAGAAGGAACGACTACAACAAGGATGGGGGTGGGGATCTGCTCTTTTCTATATTACAAATGTAACTAGCAATAGCATTCAGACTTATGTGTCTCCCCATAGTGCTTTACAGCACTCTCTGGGTGGTTTACAGTGTCAGTATATTGCCCCCAACAATCTGGGACCTCATCTTAACTGACCTTGGAAGGATGGAAGACTGAGGATCGAACTCTAGGATGTGAGCAGAGTTTGCCTACGATACTGCAGTTAACCACTGCACTACCAAATAGACAAATGGCTAGGAAGGAAAAAAAAGGCCTCTCTTTCATGTTCAGTTTTGCACTGAATATAGTTGGTTATCAAAAAAGACTGCTTTACAAACAGTTGATTATTTTGATGTTTTCAGACAGCACACTCTAGCCTTTGTGCCTTCTTCAGGAATGATCTATGCATTTGGCTGTGGAACTAAAGGCCAGCTGGGAAATGGACATGTCTGCAGTCTTAAATGTCCTTCTCCAGTCAAAGGCCACTGGGCAGCTTATGATGAGCAGATCTCTGGTAGAGCAGGTAAGTGACTAGAATTGTATTTGTTTATTTAGCGTACGGTGTTGTTACATTAGCCAGAAGCCTACAATGCTAATGAAGAGTAGTGGTTTGGCTGCCTGTTTACCAGCTCTGTCAGGTGCACATTTGTGTGCTTCCCATGGTGCACCACAAGAGAGTGAGCTAACTTCGCACCGGAAAGAAAGATGAGCGGCTTTCCTTACAGCCTCATCCAAGGCCCCCCTCTCGCCTCCTGGAGCATCCTCGCAAACAGGTATCACAACCAGAAAGATTCAGAGTTGGCAAGATTCTAACTGCCATATGAAGCGCTGCCTTGTCTCCTCACCAAAGTGGTACCTATTGATCTACTCGCATATAACATATTTTCAATCTGCTAGGTCAGTGGTGGCGAACCTATGGCATGGGTGCCAGAGGCGGCACTCAGAGCCCTCTCTGTGGGCACGTGCGACGTCGCCCCAGTCCTAGGCCTTCCGCTGGGTTTTATAAAACCTTTTCGCTTTAGGCCTCCACCACCGTGTACAAAAAAAAAAAAGATTCAATCAATCAGTCAATTTCAACTTCTCACGGAAAAAAAAAGGTCTTGCAAAGTTGGAATTGATTGATTCAACTTTTTAGTCCCACCCAGTCTGCCGTTACCACCGCAGCCACGCCCAGCCAATGGGCCACACCCAGCCAATGGGCCACACCCAGCCAATAGGCTACACCCACCCGGCACCCGACGATGCATAAGTGGGTTTTGGGTTGCAGTTTGGGCACTCGGTCTCTAAAAGGTTCGCCATCTCTGTGCTAGGTGGGCAGAAGCTGAGGTGAGTGATGGGAGCTCACCCCACCACGCAGTGCCAGGGCTTGAACCGCTGGAGCAGAGACTATCTCCAGTGCCATTAAGCCACTGAGCCACAACCCCTCTGGTGACTAGCAGAGAGCAGGATATATAGCATACTTAGCTTTTGGATCGCAAGCCCAACCCTTCAGGCTATATTAATTCTGGTTTCCAAAAGAAAGACAAATGGGATGTTTGTGATTGCTGATGTCTGATGGTTTTAACTAATTCTTGTCAATCTTCTTCAACAGAGGCCTGCACGTGTTAT
>NW_015399779.1:10208-14042 GCF_001527695.2 Protobothrops mucrosquamatus
GCTGATGATACTCAGCTGTACATCTCCACCCCAGGCCACCCCAACGATGCCCTTGATGTGATGGCCCGTTGCCTGGAGGCCGTAAGGGTCTGGATGGGGAGGAACAGACTCAGGCTCAACCCTTCCAAGACCGAGTGGCTGTGGCTGCCGGCGCCTCGGCATAGTCAGCTGACTCCATCGCTGACTATAGGGGGCGAAACTTTGGCCCCCTCGGATAGGGTACGCAATCTGGGTGTCCTCCTGGATTCACGGCTGACACTGGATGATCAGTTGGCGGCCGTGACCAGGGGGGCGTTTTATCAGGTACGCCTGATTCACCAGTTGCGACCTTTTCTGGACCGGGATGCCTTGCGCACAGTCACTCATGCTCTGGTCACCTCCCGCCTGGACTACTGCAATGCTGTCTACATGGGGCTTCCCTTGAGGAGCACCCGGAGGCTCCAGCTAGTCCAAAATGCGGCCGCGCGGGCGGTGTTGGGAGGGACTCGTCGCTCCCACGTAACACCGCTGCTGCGCGAGCTGCATTGGCTGCCGGTAGCCTTCCGGGTGCGCTTCAAGGTGTTGACCATCATCTTTAAGGCGCTCCATGGCATCGGACCAGGATATCTTCGAGACCGCCTTCTGCCACAGATTACCTCCCATCGGCCTGTACGCTCCCACAGGGTGGGTCTCCTCAGGGTGCCGTCGGCCAGACAGTGCCGGCTGGCGACCCCAAGGGGGAGGGCCTTCTCTGTGGGAGCTCCCACCCTCTGGAATGAGCTACCCGCAGAGATCAGGGTGATCCCTGATCTCCCTTCCTTCCGCCGCGCCCTTAAGACATGGTTATTCCAACGTGCAGGACTGGCCTAGGGGAAAATTTTAACGGGGTTTTAAAGCATTTTAAATTAACTTGACCTAATTCTAATATTTGTTTTTACTTATGTTTTTAAATTTGTGGTTTTTTGGGGATTAATGTTTTATCTGGTTGTTAGCCGCCCTGAGTCCGTAAGGAGAAGGGCGGGATATAAATTAAATAAATAAATAAATAAATAAATAAATGTGTGCACTAGCCTTCCCATCGTATCTGATGTATTCCACATATGTTAGATTTCGTCTTTTAGAATCTGTCCTAGCATTATTATGAACTGGAAAAATGATCTTGTTGACTTTTTCTAAAATTGTCCTAGGAATTATTTACGGGGAAATAATTGAGTTGACAATGGAAGGCAGTTGCTGGGAAACTCTCCAACAATCATTCGGAAAGATATTTGGCTAATATTATGGATTTGATCGATCATGAAAGGTTTATCACTGTTCTTCCAACTCAAAGCTTCTTTGCTATAGATTGTGTCAGCTTCTGATGTTGATTGCACAAAAAGAGTGATAGAACATTGGAAAGGGAGCGTGCATATGTGCATATATACCCATAAATTCCCTCACTTGCCAAAACTGTAGCAATGACTTATTGAGAAAACAAACTTTTGTCTTTCTTTCTCTGATGTTTCCCTGCAGGAAATATTTCGTTTCCCTGCAGGAAATATTTCGTCTTTTTTTTTTTAATTTGGTGCTATCAGTACAATTCCAGTGGGTAAAGTAGTTGTGTGGATTGTGTCACAGCTCATTCATTACCCCGTTGACACCATCCTGCCAGCAGAAGCAGCACACACCATAGCCCTACTCCTAGCTTCCCTGTGTTTATAGTATGGGGAAGATATGCTGGGACCAAATAAACTTACTGTATATAACCATACATAGCTACTGTGCTCCAAATCATTGTGAATTTTATACTGTATGGTTGTGCAAAGTGTTAACATTGACTTCAACTGAATGTGGTTATAGTTTTGTACCAAAGTTTCTCTTTGGGGACTAAAAGGGGCAGAACCCCCCTCTCTCTCCTCTTTATGGATAGGATTGTAGAACAATTGAGATGTCTCACATCTTCATAGTATTCAAAGGACCAAGTAAATAACTTACCTGTTTCAGTTTCTTGGGTTGAATTCCTGCTATCTGAATTAAGCTGTATTAAGTCCTAGAAACTACAAGCATGATAGAAGAGCTAGTAGTAAGAGCTATAATCCATGCCTAATTTTGTTTCTTCTTTTTCCAGATCTTGAAGAGCTTTGAAAGCTTTTTGATCCCCCAGCTGCCTAGCTCCCCGCCAGATGTTGAAGCCATGAGAATCTATCTGATTCTTCCGGAATTCCCTCTCTTTCAAGACTCAAAATATTATGTAAACTTAACGCTTCCTTTGGCAACGGCCATACTGCGTCTGGACAAAAATCCCAGTAAAGTTTTAGGTAGAAGATGTACACCTCTTTTCTGGGAAGGGACTGTCTTACACTGATTTGGGGACAAAATAAATCACAAATATGTTTTTGATCAACTTTGTGAAAATGCCAGGAAATACTGCCACTTATTCTTCAGGGCAGTTAAGTGTTCTCTTAAATTCCTTGATTAACTTGGGTTGAGAGTGAGAGCTAGGTTGTATGCAACGTCTACAGCACTTTCTTGGGGAGAGGACTTCCCTGTAGAGACCACGTAGTAATATTGTGGCCTTTCTTGGTTGTGGACATTGTCAATAGTGCTTTTATGACATCACCTTCCATTTCACCCATCCTGACCATCACCTCAAACTTACTTGCATGTGGAGTAACCAACACATCTTTCCGGGGTGGAGGTGGGGGGGACAAAAAGGGCTGTTTTAAGAGGTCAGAAATAAGTAGATGAGATGAAATGAGAGATCCAGTGGTGGACAATTCACAGGACTCATTTTCTTCAGCTATAAGTTGCTTTTTAGATGGCACTTGCAAATTGCTCCATTTCCTTGCATTTTTATTATCATTGAGAACCTTAACTGATACCTCACAATAATAATGCATGCAAATAGTCTCATCCAGTGTCCTTCAGATCTCTTCTAAATTACCCATTCCCTCATCTTTGTTTCATAATGCAAATATAAAAGAGAAGTTTGGTTGATGAAAGTTGAATCAAGAAGCTAAACAGGAGGCACCAAATGAATGATTTCCAAAATAGTGAAGGAAATAATGCCAAATTTCACTGTCCCTTTTAAGAAATTTTAATGTCCCCTTTACAATACGGTGCATTGCTGTTGCCTGATTAATACCTGGGCGAAGGATGCTTTTCAATGATATAGGACTATTTTTTAGATGTTAATATGTAGGATATGACCAGGCTGAGCCTGAGGAAGGAATCAAACATGTCATCAGTCACGAGTCCTTTCGTGCCCACAAGAGATCTAAATCCAGCTCAGCTTGAATTCCATTTTATTCTTAACCTTGCTAATTTCCCATGACCGTTAGTTGGTCAGATTCTTGTAGAGAGCTTAAGCTTACAATAAAGTCAGATTCTTGTAGAGAGTTTAAGCTTACAATAAATATTTATACACATTTGCAATCCATTTTTTTCTTGGATTTTTGTGATCCATTTTAGGATTCCACATACCAATACAGAGTCCATAGACAATATGGACTTTTTTTTCTATTCAGGCATTTCAACAACATGATAATGTTAAAACTTATGGAAAGCATTCAAATTTAAGAGCGAAGTCTTTGGTTCATGTTGCAATTAAATACATTTGATTCAGGAGGATTCACTTCTCTAAGATTGAGTTACATCTAATATTTTTGATTTTTTTTCCAAAAGTACATCTCTTATCACATTGAAGATACTTGAGATCCTAGACCAGTGTTTCTCAACCCTGGCAGCTTGAAGATATGTGGACTTCAATTCCCAGAATTCCCCAGCCAGCTAACTCCCAGAATTCTGGGAGATGAAATCCACACATGAAGTTATCAAGGCTGTGAAACACTTTCATAGATCCTGCAGATAAAAAAT
>NW_015399780.1:0-6483 GCF_001527695.2 Protobothrops mucrosquamatus
CCTACTGGAAACAATATTATCTTAATTAGCTAATTAATTTCCTTTGACTCTAACCATCTTGTATATGAAACAGCAGAAGAGAGATTTAGTACAGGCAGTTGTTAATTTATTATATTAATTTCATAGTTTATTTTCAGTATCTGCCTATTTTTTTTATTCCTGTCCATTCCTCTTGTGTTAATGCCTTTTCATTTTTTTTCATGTTTTGCCTTTATTGTTCAAATATTTTCCTAATTTCCAGTTGCTCTCTTTTTCCCTGTTATCAGACTTTATGATTATTTTTATCAGACTATGATTATTTTTCTCTGTAACTTCTTTTCTAGATCAGCACACAACTATTTGATTTCTCAAACACATCACTCTTTTTAGTTAAGAGATAAAAGCAGATATATTTTACACGAACATTATAAAGTAGTTTTCCCTTGCTTCATTTTGATTGGCATGGGATCACAAAAATGAAAAATAAATTCCAACGTTTAGCTGACTTGTTTGAATTGAAGCCCAGATTATTTTTCTTTTGCCCTAAAACAATAGTCAAATTTTGATTCTCTTTACTTTGTCCTTTGCAAGGAATGTTTGTCCCTAATGTGGACAAACTTTCAATCCAATTGCTAAGTCCTTATCCATTATTTTCTTAATAAGAGACTCATCTCTGTGGCCAACTTTTATTTTTATTATTATTCATGCATCCTTCTGCCCCATTTGCTTTAGGCTGCATAAAATCCAGTAGATAAGCTTCATTGTGTTTTCCTTTCAACATGACTTCTGTTGTAATAGCATAAATTTAAACAGAACTTCACACCCACTTTGCCTAAGATAATATAGATTTATGTAATTTTCATCCATTTCAGGGACATAGTCTGCCTCTTAAAATACAAAGTACTCCTAATTTCATGATGATTTAGCTGTCATACCATCTTAATACTGCTCTTTCCACATGCATCTACCAATATTCCCTCTGCTAAATTAACTATTCCTTGGTAAGATTCTGCTTACCAGGCTTATAAGTCCATCCAATACTTTGACTCAACGTACCACTATTCAGCAAAAAGTGGGTTTTCCTTTCAGGATCATGTTCAAACATTTCATTTTTCTCTGCACAAGCTTGACTTTTCTTTTAGGTTATTTAATTTCATTAACTCTCTCTACTGTATAGAGATACTGTATACTGTATTTTCATTCTCATTTAATATTTCCCATTTTATTACAGTAATAACAGGCTACATTTCTCCTTTTTAAAGGATCCCCTTCAATTTTATGTTTAAAATGTCTCCGATCTGGCAGTTGCATTCTCAGGGGAAATTTCATTATGAAGTTTGATTGTTTACTATATATTTTTAGTTTTCTTATATTGATCTTAACAACAGCTCCTGGATGAAATTATCAGAAAATTTCATATAGTTTTGTTTTTGTGTCTTCTAAATAAATAAATACTTGGGCTTTTCTATTTAGTTCCATAAAACTTCCATTCTGTGTTCATTTCAGATTTATTAGCTTTCTGAACATTAAAATATTATTGCTCATTCCTGATTATGCATGTCTGTCTTAGTACATCTCAGATCTCCTTCCCTGAAGTACTGTTTTGAATCAATTTATAGATTCTTGAGTTTAACCTCAAAATTATTTCAGAATTAAATAATCTATACTTTTTCATCCAAGACATCCTAGCTGAACAAATGTTCTCTCAAATATTGGAGATGGACAGCTTTTCAAATAATGCCTCCATCTTCATGTTTCAGATACTATTTTCCATCTTAAAGCATGCGATTTTCCAATCCCAATGTCACTGCCATTTTCACAATGTGTGGGCTCTGAGTTCAATTACTTATTTAACCTAGTGCCTGGAAATAAATCCAGATGTTTTTGTGTTTGGGGTGTTTTAGGGGTACTGTGATTTGATCAGTGTTTAGTCTTGATTCTCTTCTGAGCCTATAACTTTTGTGGGAACTTTGGTATTCATTGAATTTGGTTATTTTCTTGCAGACATTTCATTACCAAACTAAGTAACATCTTCAGTAGTAGAAGGAGTGATGTTTGCTCTCTTTTTATATACTAGTGGTTTGCCCTGTCAGTATTGGTGAATGGGTTCTTGGTGGTTCTTAGACTGTTGTTTACTATTTGTTTATTTGTCTGAGCTGGTACTTCCTTGATTTGGGGCATTGTTTACTTCTTGATTGTTTATCTAATGTTTATCTTGTTGTTAATATCTGCTCATCTGAATGTTGATTGTTGGTGAAGAAGTGGTTGATCTTTTTCTTTCCTTTTAGTTTGTTTCCAGTTTAGTTTGTAGCTAGTGCAAAACCCAGCACCCTATTATCAAAATATCAAAGTGAACCAGACTAGGAAACAATGTGACTTTTATTATAAAGTTATAGTAACAAACTCTTGCAAATCTGAATGCACGTTTACCCTGCCTCTTTATGTGAACTAGAGAGATGTCTGAGTCATTTATTCATGTTACATTCTTGCCCTTTCATTAACTGTTGCCTTGGTTGCAGCTTTTCTCCTGTCCCTCAAGGCCATTCCCTCTGTCCTCTACCTCTGTATTCATATCAGAGCAAAAGATCACTGCTAGCAAAAAAAAAAGCTTAATTTTTTTATTAAATATAAGCAAACATTGAAGCAATTAATTGATTAAAAATGGGATTAAAGGAATACAAAAACAGGGAAGTAAGGGACATAAATGACAGATAATAATTTGCATTATCTATTCTATACCTATCAAAAAGCACCGAAGTGTCCAGAACCACTGGAATTAGTACAATGGATAATTAGTATTTCCCAAGGAGAGTAGCCTTTCATTGTTCTGGTTTTAATCCTTTTTAATATACATAGCAGTAGCAACATAGAAATGGAAAGTAAGAGAGAAGGTGGTCCATCTTCTATTGTGCAGAAGAGAAGAAAACAACTTCATAGATGATACTTATGCATCCAATATACAACTTTCTGAAATATTTTTATTTGAGACTGAGATTTTTATCTTCTTGCTTTCTTTCCTGTATTTTATAGTTTGTTATATGACAAATTTCCTATGTGAAAAGGACATGAGAATATTCTGTCCCCCATTCATAAACAGAAGTTTTCAGAAATATCTTAGTACAATAAAAGTTAATACAGCACATAAGATGCTGCTCTGTTCCCTAAGGTGGTCATCACATTATGCTTAACTATCGTTAGTCATTATTTATGCATGTATTTATTGATTGATTGATTTGTATGTCAAATTTATATAGCTGTCTATCGTATAAAAAGTGACCCTGGGAAATATACAACAAGGAATAAAACAATAAATCTGTAAAAAAATCATTATAAAAATATTTTTTAAAAACTCAAGGCACAAGAAATAGTGCTGATAACCTCAAGTTATCACTAGTCCCCCTGTGACTCTAGGCCTGATGACATAGCCAAGTTTTAAGGGACTTTCAGAACATTAATAAGTATGGAACTAACCTCACTTCAGGTGAGAGAATGTCCCAGAAGGTGGGTGCCACAGTAAAGAAGGCTTGCCTCCTGGGACCCACCAAGTATAGTTCCCTACCTGAGAGGACTTGAAGCACGCCCTCTCTGCCATTGCCTCTAAGGTTCTTTCTGCACAAACAGCTCAGAAGCCATTTAGGTCCTAACAAGGCTATGAAGGGAGATATTAGGACCAACTGAACAGATCTTTTCTGTGTGGAAGAGAAGAAGAGAATGAATGAATGAATGAATGAATGAACCCAGTGAAATGTTACTCATCTCAACCCAAACAAGCAGGAGAAATACCACCTTTGTAATGTGAGAGAACTAATTTGTTGAAAATGATAGAACTACACACACACACACACCCAAAGAAGGATATTGTAAATTTTGTTATAATGCCACAAATGGAGTATTATTCTGAGGAAAAACTGAATTCTTTTCAGCGTAGAATGACGCAAGAGAAAAAAGGAACAATATTATCTAGAACAGTGGTTCTCAACCTGTGGGTCAGGACCCCATTTGGGGTCGATCGACCATTTAATGGGGGTCGCCAAGCAAGGCTGTCTGCCATTTTTTTTGTCTGCCATTTTTTTTGTCCGCCATTTTTCCCCCCTTTTTCGGCGGGTGCCTTACCTCTCTTGGGCTGGGCTAGCTGGTGGTCAGCCTGCTCCATCTCTGCTGCTTGCCAGCTACGCCTCGGCCGGCACAGGGGGCGGAACCACGCATGCGCGGCGCTCCCGGGAAGGGAAAGTCCTCGACTTACGACCGGTTGGGTAGTCCTCGACTTACAACCGGTTTAGTCCTTGACTTACAACCAGTTGGGGTCGTGGCATTAAAAAGGTTGAGAACCACTGATCTAGAAGGTCAACAGATTTTATATTAAGAGGCCAATCTGGTGATACTCTAAATAAATTGGACAGAAACCTTAAGGATGACCTATTTAGTAAATTACTGGCAAGGCTGATGTCTACAGGATAGGAACAGAAGATTCTCACATTAAGACATTGCTGATCGATATGTTTTATGCCAATTAGCTTTTGTTAGCAAGGCCAGCCAAGATTTATGGCCGTGCAAGAAATCAAATAAATGTTGCAATGTATCACTATCAACATAGAGTGTTGAATATCCAGCATGCAAGAATGCAAACAAATAAATGCTGACATTTTCAAAATGGACTCAAAAAAGTTTGTAGATTTATATGATTGTCACCTTTTATAAAGATATTAGTGTCTATAATAATTGCACCTAGATAGATTAATAGGTTTTTCTCATTCTGCTCCTCTAAAAAGCCATGGGCTATTTGAGGAAAGGATTCTAAAGGAACTAAAAAGACATTATGAGGCAGAAATTTAAAAATGGTTCCTTCCACATTAAATGAAAAAAAAAGTTGACCCATGAAAATCTGCACTGCATTAGTTTCAATGCAGTTAAGCTATAAGAGGATATTTAATAGCTTCAAGACCCAGAAAAAAAATAAGTTGTGTGAAGTGTACACAAATACACTTCTGTGTAGTAAGCGTCTTCTTTTTCTCTCTTCGTTCTGCCTGAACAAATTACTTGGATTAGTAATTTGCTGTTATTTCTCTTCTGTTTCCTGTCAAAACATTCCTTAGTTGTTATTCAGTTTATTCTGGATGCACCAGTTATGTATGTTTGATGTCCTTATACTTCTTTCTTTTCTTTCTATTAGCCTGGGCTGTCCTGAACATCTTAACTTCACAACTGACTTAAATGTAGTTGAAAAAGCATAATAATCATAATGGAAGACATAAATAGAACATATGCCATGACACTTCAAAGAAATAATGCATTACTTCTGACACTCTAAACAGTCTACATATGCTTGCATGATTAATCGTAGTGTCCCTGCAGTGAAAATATCTCTCTCTCTCTCTCTCTCTCTCTCTCTCTCTCTCTCTCTCTCTCTCTCTCTCTCATATTAGCTAATGTTGATTTATGTACACATGTACTTTACATTTTGACGTAAATCCACACATTAATCATCCTAGCTTTGCTACATGACAGAGAGGAAAGCAGGTTTCTTAGGTTTGGAAAAAATCTCATTCGCCATGAAATACAAAGATTGAAGAAAGCAGAAATAGACTCTGGGAAAAAATTACTTTTCTCATACTATGCCTCTGAAACTGACACCAAACATAACTTTCATATTATTTACACAAATGTATTCCACCTTTTCATTTAAAATAAATTCAGCTCACTACTGCGATAAAACTGTGAAACAAAATCTACTAATCAGTGAAACCAACATAAATTTTTAAAGTACAAAAATTACAGTGTAAGTGTAGGCTTCTATTGAGAACTGAGTTCCATTGACTTCAGTGAAGTGAATTAGATTGAAGATCCAGAAAAATAAAAAGCAAAGTTAAAAAACACACAGTGAGGAACTGAACACAAATTAGTTTTAAATATAAGGATATTTTCTGGAAAACTATATTTTAGGTGAATATGGGAAGATATTCCCAGACTGATTGATTTTCAAAAGACAAAGTTTCACTTACATCTCCAGAATATCTCTTAACAGCAGGATGTTTGCAATGTAAGAACCATAACTAGTTGAGGGGAACTACATAGAATGGAAAAATATCTTGAATGTCCTTTAAGAGCATGAGAGAATAACCAAAGAACTTCCGTGAAAGGTAGAGAAAAGTGATAGAACTGGTGGTGGTGATTCTATCCTATTGTGTTGCAACACTTAATTGCAACATATTCAATCAGGCTAAAATGTACAACTTTACAGAAATTTACCTAGGAGTAAACACCAATGAGATTTTACTTCTAAATTACTTCTAAATACATCATATTGTGTTTTTCAGGCAATAACCACTATTTGTGTCTTATGTCCAGAAATACTTTCTCCAGAGTAAAATGGAACAATGGCAGTGTAATCTGCATTGGAAAAATTATATAGATTTAGGCCATTGCAGCATGGCCCTAGTTAATAGCTAATGGCTAATAGCTAATGACTCCAATCTTTAAATCAGCCACATACAAGGTCTGAAATAA
>NW_015399780.1:13482-15394 GCF_001527695.2 Protobothrops mucrosquamatus
CTTCCAAAATAAATACCAAATCGTCAGCGAAGGCCTGGACCTTATATTCTTCCTTCTTAATTTTTAAACCCTTTATTTCTTGGTCCTCTCTAATTTTTGTCAGGAGTATTTCTAATGATAAAATAAATAGAAGAGGAGAAAGTGGGCATCCTTGTCTTACTCCTTTAGTTATGTCAATTTTTTCTGTCATTTCATCATTCTCATTTGTGCTGGAAGAATTAAAAAAGAAAAGCAGAAAGTGTCATTCCCCATCTCTCATAAATTAAACCATTAAAAACTGTAGTTGTTAAGAGGAGTTATATTTTTCATTATTCCTATGTAATATGAAATCATGGAGAAATGTTAACTAGCCAACAGGAACGTGCTGTTCTTTTCATGATGTTATTTTGAAAAATGAAGTTCAAGCTTGTCTGGAGATTTTTTGAGAATCACTCATGAATTTTCTTCAACATGGAAGACAAATAATATGGAAAACAGCTGCACAGGAAGTGAGCAGTGACACTACTTTTAAAGATTATAATTATAAACTTTGTCCATTGAACTTATAATGTCTTTGGTCCTAGTGTGATTTGTCTTCTGCAAGCCGGTATATTTTTCTTCTGTAATGGCAAAATAACATTGCACACATAAGTTGACAGATGGAAAAGCAAGGCAGAACTATTTCTCATCCATGTCCCCTAGTCTGAGAAGGCTTTCTCTAATGTCTCAAAGACAACATGTCAAAGACTGAGGCACCATTATTCATTGCCAAGTACTATCTTACACTTAGCATAGCCTACATCTGGACAACTCAGTAAACTAAATCTTTCATACCAAATTGTTTTAACAATTACTTATAAATCACCCCAGGGCTCCAATCTTATGGCTTCTACAAAGGCCACAAAAGAGAGCAATTCTTCCACTTTAAGTCCTGAGAGATTGTTCCTCTTCAGAGGACTTTAGGAGATTCCAGGAAAATGGCTGATGAGGACATGAAAATGGAGGAAGGTTAGAAAGCGTCTCTTTTCCATACTCACCATCCATATGAGTGGCATATAAATTCAATAATTTAAAACAAAAATCCAAGATTAAACACATAATTTCTCCTTCCTTCCTTGTTCCTTGGAAGTACTTAATTTTGGCTAGGCGTTAGCTTAATGTTTTTCTTAACTTAGTAAATAAGTAGCAGACAAGTCCTCCTATTCTCCATGAAGCACACTTCATGTATCCTATCCCTGTTCATCCAAGCCCTGCTGGGTAAGAAACAGTCATCCAAAAACACAAAATCCAGAAAAAATAACAACATATCCCAGTATCCTTGACCGTACATCATAGAACAGCCATTCATCATGGGTAGTGTGGCAGTGCTGAGGAAGAGCTACGTAGAAAACACAAAATGGATGCACTGAAGCTGCTGAGATTTTGTAGAGAAAGTGCTGAAACTATATGATGACATCAGGATCAGCCCCACTTTTAGGCACAGTGAAGGAAGCATTTGCCTCAAAGAGATAGATACTGTGGGGCCACAGTAGCAATCCCTTAGATGCTATTTCTCAGCCCTGCTTCCCCCCCACACACACACACACAATTGTTCCTCTCCTCTAGAAGACAGAGCTGTGAGTACCATAAGGTTTATATTGATCCACTTAAATAGATCCAACTGCCACTTATACAGTGGAAGATAGTACGCCTTCTCCAGTAATGACTTAATCCAGTCTAATCAGCTTCTCCCCATGGAAGGCAACACAAAGTGTCAGCTGGTCAAGTGCTAGCAATGGCATACGCATATTGTAGAAATGTCATAGAAATACTGTGGCAATAATCCCTGCTAGGCAGGTACAGTATGGGAACAGCCACCTGGCAGATTATACTTACCTGCAATCACTATTGCCTTGTTCAGTTCCATCATAAACAAAATACACCAAGCTTGCCT
>NW_015399781.1:0-1296 GCF_001527695.2 Protobothrops mucrosquamatus
ATCAGATCAAACCCCACTGGCAGTTAAAAGGAAGAAACAGCTGCGATCGCACACTACTCCCAGAAGCACGAAGCTGAAGACACCAGCCTGAAGATGACGAATGTGATTTCGTCGAAACGTCGCCAAGACACTTCTAATTTTACGCGGGAGAAAACCCGAACAACCAAAGACCTACATACAAACACCCGCGAAAACCTCAAAAAACAATCTCTCTCTAGATGTTTCCTCTCATCTCGGATGGAGTGTCTTTTACAGTTCATCGTCTTCCCTTGTTGAAAATCATCCTTCCCACCGTCCCAGGGGAGACGATGAACTGTAAAAGACACTCCATCCGAGATGAGAGGAAACATCTAGAGAGAGATTATAAACCTAATGAGGTGAAACGTCCCCATGGTGGTTTGACACGGAAAGGCAGCACAAATAAGGATAGAAGGATAGTTAAAGGGGTTAATGAGGTTGTTACAATGATTGGTTATCACGGCCCTGTTACGAGATCTAGGGCCCGGATGCAGGCGTCGGCTTATTTATAACTGCTTTTCCCATTGATTGACTTTGTGCCCTGAGGATTATGTCTGGTTGAAAAGAACTAAAAAGTTCGAAATGGCCATTCCAGTTCTCTCTTAATTCTTTGTTAGCAATCCAAATTTTGAAAAACACATATAATGTCGCAGTTGCGACTGCTAAGCCTGCAGATGGCTCTAGTTTGAGCTGATACAGGCAAAAAGATTCCTTTCTCCCATATTTGGGCTGACAGGGTGCACCAAACTCAAGATAATTGTTCTCCCCTGTCTCATAGCTGACAAAGTGAGAAAGAGCCTGTGGCCTAGAGGTTAATACATCTGCCTAACATGCAGACAGCCCAGGTTTGAATCTCAGAAGGTTATGTCTGGTTGAAAAGAACTAAAAAGTTCGAAATGGCTATTCCAGTTCTCCCTTAATTCTTTGTTAGCAATCCAAATTTTGCTCCTGCCGTGCTAGAGGCAAGGTGCCTACTCCCTAGCAGCTGGGTCCGATGACGCGTAGCAGAAGCCGGATGCTAGCAATTGACACACACACTTTATAAGGGTTTCTCCCAGACTGCTGTTTTAACGCCTTGATAATGTCAAACGGGTTCTGACGAAAGCTTGGCTCAGTAAATTTTTAAACTTTTATACTTTACTTCTCTTGGTGCTCGGTTTTATTCATTTACTATGATTCCCAAGAGTCGGATTTTTAGCGTAATTAACTCTCATATATATATATATATATATATATATATATATATATATATATATATATATATATATATATATATAT
>NW_015399781.1:5027-6482 GCF_001527695.2 Protobothrops mucrosquamatus
TTCCTTCCTTCCTTCCTTCCTTCCTTCCTTCCTTCCCTCCCTCTCTCCCTCCCTCCCTCCCTCCCTCCCTCCTTTCTTCTTTCTTTCTTTCTTTCTTTCTTTCTTTTTTCTTTTTTCTTTCTTTCTTTCTTTCTTTCTTTCTTTCTTTCTTTCTTTCTTTCTTTCTTTCTTTCTTCTCAATCGTACACATAATCAAGAATTGCAACAAATTATATTGCCAAGAGCCATATAAGTACTCATGAGAGTACTCCTCCCTCCCCCACTATGTGCATTCCCTGAATTATCTCCCATGGCAGTTCCCTTTAAGATATATTAATCCAAACCATTAAATATTTGGGCTGATACAATTATTTTTGTGTTTTGAAAATGTCTCACTAGCAAAGACTGAATATTGTTGGAATTCAAAGTTTAATGTATTTCATTTGCTTCTGTTGTATCATTCAAATTACCACCTACTATTAAGTGATTCTCATTATCAAAGTGTCCAAATAGGCCTTTAAAGAGCACCGATAACAATTAATTTGTACTTCAGAAATGGATGGCAAGAAGAAATGCCTCTGCGGGTATGAGGCAAATATGTTAAAATTTGACAACTAGTGCCAGCAGGTTTCATGGGAGGGGGAAGAAGGCGTCACAAATTAATGAAATGCAAAATGTAATGGAAACCAATCTTCCCAGCCTTATACCCATTGGGCATAAAACACTCCATGCCTTTCTTCATAAATTCGTCGGGAAAATTGAGAAAATGTAGAGAAGGAACCATACTTTTGTTTATTTCCCCCTTTCTACCAAATACTGCTCTACATTGCTTTGAAAGAAAGGAAGTAATATGTTAGATTAACGTTCCCCAATCTTTCCGGGTTGGTGGCCTGGCATGGGAGGGGAGAAAAAAGAGGGAATGGTTTTGTGCTAGGGGCAGGCAATGCCCGTGGGCGTGTGTGTGCCCACCAGTTGCGTGAGTGGGGCTGTGAGCACAGTGCATGCCGCTTGAATGAGTGCGGCTGCAAGCATCGGCCCAGTTGCAAATAGGCCACAGCCCGGTAGTGGGCCACATCCCACAGGTTGGGGACCCCTGTGTTAGATAACAGAAAATCTTTCAAAAATAGCATGTTGCAGGAGCCTTAGCTCAGTTCAGACAACGATCCAAATACTTTTCAGTTTTGATAATGGACACAGATGGTTTCCAAGACAATTAACTGAAAGCCAGATATAATATAGTAGGAATCTATGCCACATAATCCTTGGGTTTTTCTTCCAAAAAAGGGGGGGAAAGATACATTTAACCTTTGTGTTCACTGTGAATTCAGACAAAGTGTTGGAATCATCCTAGCAGAAGTTTGCAACACTCTGATTTGGAGCAAGCAAACATGCTTCAGATCAGATATAAGTATACTTTCTGTACCTTTTGGGTTCTCCTTAAAGAATCTGTCTCTTTTTCTCAACTGTCATGGCAGC
>NW_015399782.1:0-1070 GCF_001527695.2 Protobothrops mucrosquamatus
AATGAGTTAGATAGTACCATGGGAAAGAAGGAAGAGAGGAAGAAGGTGAGATTGCAGGTAACTGGAAAGAGGAAAGGAGGTAGCAAACAGCAAAACGATGCCCTGTATGGAGGGATGCCTCCTCCCCCCTCCCCTGACGAGCAAATAAGGCAAGAAAAGAAAAGGGGTGGGAAAGAGAAGGTTAGGAGCGTAGCAGTATGCGGAAGAACGACTAAGAGTTTAACGCAAGAGGATTATTGGGGCCCGGTCACGAGATCTAGGAGCCGGGTGCAAAAGGCACCGCTCCTATAAAAACAGCTACCCCACTGATGGCTAGTCACCCTGACGAAGCCGGCAGGAGGCCGGCGAAAGCTAGGTGTTTTAATGTTTTAATAGTAATAAACTTTTGTAACTTTTTAACCTCCTGGTGGTCTCACTGTTTGTGACCCTTCGAACATGAATTTACCCAGGAGTCATCCTCCAATTTTTAGAATTTTAAAGGATATATATATATATATATATATATATGATCACCAAGAGAAGATAAAATGTTTATAAACAATTAAAAAGTTAAAAACAATTTAAAAGCAATAAAACATTTAAAATTATCGGCAACCGAGCTTTCGTCGGACTCTCCCGACATCATCAGGGTTGCTGAGGCGGTGTTTGGGAGGGTTTATATACAATTCACACATGCCTGCATCCGGCTGCGCGAGCGCATAACCGGGCCTCGGTACACGCACTCCTGCGCGGTGCCTGTTTTCCCTTTACCCACGTGTAAGCGTCTAGTCTTCTTTCCCTGTATGTTGCTATGGGGTCCCTGGGTGTCTTCATCAGGGATCATCTGGGGTTCCTTCCTGCACCTTTCACCCATTGTAACCCTTCCATCCCGCCCCTCTAATCCATCCGTTTTTTCTCCCTCGTTCACTTTACCCCTAATTCCTCTATCACTCTCACAATCCCTCTCGTGTGTGCTGGCTTCAACTCCATTCTCCTGCAAGTTGCTATCACCCCCTCCATTCCACTCGTGGAGGATCCGAGGGTCCCCAACGGGCCCTCGGTCAACCCCTCTCTCACTGGGTCTCCCCATC
>NW_015399782.1:5027-6482 GCF_001527695.2 Protobothrops mucrosquamatus
AGCTGTTTTATCCCTTCACAATATTTATGAAGCTTCAATTTTTAATTGGATGTTAAGAGCCTTCTTCTGGGAACGAGTGAATCCCTCATCCAGCTCCGTAGCAAAAGGCTGTTCAGCTCTTTCCACACACACAGATGTGGGGAGTTGGCCAAGAAACAGCTGATCGCATGTTTTAAGTTTAGGAACTAGGCACAGGGTGCATATCATTTTCAGAAGCTATGTCTGATGCTAGACAGTAGCTGCTGGTTCTAATGCACTTACTGCTACGTCCCTCGACACATATTTTTTTAAAAAAACACATCCTCCTGATACAGCTCTTGAAGAGAAAGTTGATAGAAAGTGTGTGTGTAATCAAGGGAACGAATCATGTCTCCGGAAAATCAAGGAGACAATAAAATATTAAACACACAAAGGAAATAATGGGGAACTCATCAATAGATGGGGAACTCATCAAATTTGCAGACAACACCAAGCTGGCAGGAATAGCCAACACTCCAGAAGACAGGCTTAAGATACAGAAGTACCTGGACAGACTTGAACCCTGGGCACTATCTAACAAAATGAAATTCAATGGTGAAAAAAGCAAAGTTCTACATTTAGGCAAGAAAAACCAAATGTACAGGTATAGTATGGGGGGTATCTTGCTCAATAATAGTAACTGTGAGAGGGACTTCGGAGTCCTAGTGGACAATCACCTAAATATGACCAGCCATGTGCTGCAGCTGCCAAAAAGGCCAACACAGGCTGCATTAACAGGGATAGAATCAAGATCACGTGAAGTGTTAATACCACTTTACAATGCCTTGGTAAGGCCACACTTGGAATACGGCATCCAGTTTTGGTCACCACGATGTAAAAAAGATGTTGAGACTCTAGAAAGAGTACAGAGAAGAGCAACAAAGATGATTAGGGGACATCATTATAGGCTAAAGCATATAAGGAATGGCTGCTGGAATTGGGTATGTCTTGTTTAATGAAGAGAAGGACGAGGGGGGACATGATAGCAGTCTTCTAATATCTCAGGGGCTGCCACAAAGAAGAGGGAGTCAAGCTATTCTCCAAAGCGCCTGAAGGCAGGACAAGAAGCAACGGGTGGAAACTAATCAAGGAGAGAAGCAACCTAGAACTAAGGAGAAACTTGCTGACAGTGAGAACAATTAACCAGTGGAACAACCTGCCTGCAGAAGCAGTGAATGCTCCAACACGAAGTTTTTAAGAAGAGACTGGACAGCCATTTGTCTGAAATGGTATAGGGATTCCTGCCTGAGCAGGGGGTTGGACTAGATGACCTCCAAGGTCCCTTCCAACTTTACTATGATGATGATGATGATGATGATGATGATGATGATGATGATAGTTAACTGCAACTAGTTTAATTTTAATCAAATCAATTTCAGTATTATTACGGGTAGTCCTTGACTCGCAACCAAAACTGAGGCCAACATTTTTGTGGCT
>NW_015399782.1:13783-19046 GCF_001527695.2 Protobothrops mucrosquamatus
TTATAAATGTGTCTGGGCTAGCTTGAAAAAATATTTTAAATCTACAACTTCTGTACAAGTAGCCCTTGACTTAGGACTGGTTAGTTAGCGACCACCTGAAGTTATAGAGGACTTCCTTAAAAGATATATATATGACACAGTTCTGAAGTTCACATCCCCACCTGCAGTCATGTGACTGCATTTCACCTGCTCAGCAACCAGCTCACATTTACGGCTGCTTGCAGTTTCCCAATGTTGCGATTCCTCACCAGCCAGTGGATCTGGCAGCTGAGTCTGAGGAATCAGATGAGGAGGAGGGGACTGGAGTGACATCAGAGTCAGAGGAAGGCTCTGAGCAACTCCAAGACTTAAGTTGGACGAGAAGCCTGGCCCGTCTACTCACACTCAGGCTGAGACACAGCTGTGCTGGGAGTCTAAGTTGGACAGTGATGAAGAACAGTTGGGACAAATCCAGGATGCACGAAAGCGCAGGCAAGAGAAGCGAGTAGGACAGAGGAATGCAATGGGGCAGCTCCAAAGGCAAAGGAGAAGGCATTAGGAAGCCACGCCTTGGCTGAATTATAAAGAGGAAGGTGTGGGAGGTGCTGGTTGCCGAAGGCAACCGTTGGTGTTGAGAATCGAGTTTCTGTGAACTGTGTTTTGTTTGCCTTGGACATTGACTCTGTGAGAATAAAAGGGGTTGGTTTTTTCTTGTGGTTCCTGCCTGTTTCTTAGAAGAGGGGTTTCTCCTTGTGAGCATAACAAGGACTCACGTAGGCTGGGACAGAACACCCGTTGTCATATGACTGACTTCCAGTTTTTAGCAAAAAGCCCCATTGCAAACAATGGGTACACTTAATTATCATTGCAAAAAAAAAAAGGTAATGCAATTAGGTTGGTCATTTGACGACCCGTTTTATGAAAGTCATGGCTTACAGATGTAATTGGCTGGCTCAGTTACAGTCATAAGTTGAGGACTACCTATATTTAAAATGTATGCAATCTTTACAGTTATGTTAGAATCTAAAGTAGGGGTGTCCAATCTTGGCAAATTTAAGACTTCTGGACTTCCAGGATTCCCCAGCCAGCCATGTCTAGGGCAGGGGTCCCCAACCCCCGGTCTGTGGACCAGTACCGGGCCGCGGCATGCCAGCAACCGGTCCGCACAAACAAACAAAGCCCCATCCCGAGATGCAGGCAGCACACAAAACCACACATCCTTTAGTCCGAGGAAAAACCTCTCTCCACGGAACCGGTCCCTGGTCTAGGGAATTCTGGAAGTGAAGTCCACAAGTCTTAAAGTTGCCAAAGGTGGACATCCCTGGTCTAGTGGTTAAGGCACCATACTAGAAAGCAGGAGACCATGAGTTCAAGTTCTGCCTTAGCCATGAAAACCTGTTGGGTGACTTTGCATCAGTCAGTCACTCTCAATGCAACCTGGCTGGCTGGGGAATTCTGGGAGTTGAAGTCCATGAGTGGCCAAGCTTGGAGACCCCCTGATCTAAAGCAACTTGCTAACTCTCACGGTCCTGGAGAAGAATTTAAGGGAATGGATAGTGTTGAAAAAAGGTGTGAGAAAAAGTTAAAAGCGTGTGTTCTGTAATTTTGAAAGTTATTTCAGTGGGGAAGAAGGGAATGTGTATATATATCCAAGTATTGATTTTTCTGGTATGAATGATTAAATGTCTAGGCATCTCCCATTAAATGAATTCAGATCTAGGTATGGCCTATTTACTTCTGGTAAAATAGACTAATGATTTTTTTTTCCTGTCACTGCAGAAACTATTATTGATTAATGTGCCAGCATTTCTTGCAGATGCTATTGTGTGCATGTCCAGCAGTAAAGATTCGAAGTGGGAGCCCACACATGAGTGTAATGTACAAATTGGGGGGGGTTGTGAAGGAGGGTGTATAAACATCAGTTGCACATTAGTCCTGGTAAAGGGCACAGGTGTTCAGTTTTTATAGCCCGATTAAGTTTGCAGACCTCATGATTTGGAGATGGGTTTTGAAAAATGCACAGATATTGTCAGAAAGGGCTAAAAGTGTTGGAAAAAAATGTTGAGTTTTTTTGTTTTTATGGTCCTCATGTAGCCATACCTATTGTTCCTCAAGCTACAAGAAATAAATACAATATTTTGCAAGTTCTGTGTCTGAGGGTTAGTTAGGTTTTTACTCGGAAAGCTAATTATCATAAATCGATGTGTGTAAATGTAAGATAAAATCTGAGATCTTTGCAGCAGCAGTTAAATTGTCTTTAATATAGAGAATCACTTTAATCCGAGGGCCAGTTTAGTCAAGCGTTTAAGGCACCAGGCTAGAAACTGGGAGATTGGGAGTTCTAGTCCCACTTTAGGCATGAAACCCAGCTGAGTGACCTTGGGCCAGTCACCCTCTCTTAGCCCAACTTGCCTCACAGGGTTGTTGTTGCGGGGAAAATAGGAAGAGGAAGGAGTATTATGTATGTCTGCTGCCTTGAGTTGTTCATAAAAAAACAAAGATGGGGTATAAAGAATAAATAAAATTGTGGCAGCAAATAATTTTTTGGACTCTAATAGATTTAACAATATCTTAATTGGTGTACACTTATAGCCCTTGACTTATGACCATTTGTTTAGCGCCTTGTTGGAAGAAAAGTCTTCATCATGGTTCAGTCCAAGCGGGGGATAAACAACATAGCAACTGTTTAGAAAGAAGGTTGCAGTTTATTGAAGAGGAGAGCCAGACAGAAAGATGGCTCTGGCAGAAAAGAGAGAGAAAAAAGGGCTGAGCACATGTAGGGAGTGGGTTTTTATACCCTCTGGAACCTTTTGTTGAGTTGTTTCCTGTTCCTGTTTTGAGGCTTTGTATTTCCTGTGTCATGTATTTTGACCTGTAGACCTTTGGCATCTGTGAGTTAATCCTATTATGTCCTATCTTAGACTTTGGGTGGGGTATGTAGATTTTAGGTGTCTTTGTCTTCTTGATCTTCAGCTGGGGGCCTTCATCTGCATTTCTACAGAGTTTGTTTCTGCTTGGGGGAGGGAGACTTGGGGCTATTAAGAAAACTGGGCATGCTTTTCTGCCTCTTCAAGATCCTTTGAGAAAATATATTTTTCTGCCCTTCTAATATTTCCTTCTCTGGGGGGCTGACTTCCCACAGCCTGTTTGAAATTAGGATGATGTTGGAAAAAGGGACTTAGGACTGATCCTCGCACTTAACAATCGTTGCAGCATCCCTGTGGTCACGTGATCACCATCCCGGGGTCTTGGCAATGGGCTCACATTTACGGCAGTTGCAGTGTCTCACATTCACATGATCACCATTTGCAACCTTCCCAACCTGCATGTGATCAGGCAGGTTAGTGGGGAAGCTAGCAAGAAAGGCAATCACAGGATGTCTCCCTTAATCACCATGGCAAAAGAGGTCATAAAATTGGGTGCAGACATGTGATGCCCCGTTTAATGACTGTACTTCTTAACAAGAAATTTTCCAGTCCCAATTTTTTGGTCGTTAAGTCGAGGCCTACCCGTAGATGAATGCACATCCTTGGTAGTTAAAGAAGGAACCCAGGTTGTTGACTGTGGTCTTGACTTCTGAAACTTGACCTCCTCTCAAAGCTGAGTCACTTCCCTTCGTGCAGATGCACCGAGTCAGCGCAAACAGTCCAGGCACTAACATTAGATGGGGTGTGTGTGTGTTGTGTTCATGTCCCACGTGGCCTTCAGTAGCCTTGGCTGCTTGAGAAACTTGTGGTTTTCATTTCTGCTCATTTGGTAAATTAGCCCCCACTCCTTTAAGACAGCATTTCCTCAAACCCCTGATTGCAGGAACAATTTTTTTTTTCTTTCTGATAGCCACTTTTGTTTCTGAAGGATTTAGAGCAGGGTTTTTCCAAACTGTGCAATTTTAAGACGGATGAATTTCAACTCCCAGGATTCCCCAGCCAGCCATGCTGGCTAGGGCAGGGCTTTTCAACCTTTTCACCCATTGTACCACTTTTAGGATATGGCAACATCCGAGGACCACCAGTCGCCTAGCAAGGTGTCAAAAACTTGACCAAAAAAAAAAAAAAGGAAAAAAGTGATGAAGTACAGGTAGTCCTCGACTTACAACATTTCGCTTAGTGACTGTTCGAAGTTACAATGGCACTGAAAAAAGTGCCCCCCAAGGCACAGCCGAGCAAGACACCTGCCTGCCCACCCAGTGGTGCTCTTCCTCCTGTCCGAGGTTTCCATTATTGTGAGCATTTCTGTTGAGGATTGGCAGCAGGGGTGGGGGGGGTGTTTGGTTTTTATTCCCCCGTCTGCTGGGTAGTTGGAGCAGATTTTGGTCACTTCACATGACCCTGGGACACTGTGACCGTCATAAATATGAATCAGTTGCCAAGCATCTGAATGTAAATCACAAGATCCTGGAGATGCTGCAACATTCCAGCTGATCGGTGCTTCTTCTGAGCTCAGCAGAAGCGCCAGGATCAGCACCGAGCTCTAGCTGGAACCTGGTGCTGATCCTGGCGCTTCCGCTGAGCCCTGACAGCCCTGCAGCTCCAGCCGTCTCTTGCTCAGGCTTGTGCGGTGCTGCCACCGGTTCAGCTGATTCCCCTCCCCCGCTACCACTTTTCTAGGATGGTCGCGTACCACCTGCCAGGTGCCAATGTACCACAGGTGGTACCCGTACCACTGGTTGAAAAGCCCTGGGCTAGGGAATCCTGCAGTTGAAGTCCTCCCATCTGCTTTGGAGGAAGAATTCCCCGTCTCCTAAAGAGCTTTTTCCTCCATCCTGGACATGCTTTCTCCAAGGACATTGAATTCCACTTGAGGAGTTATTGAATAACCCCTTTGTGGCTGATGGAGTAATATGCAATCCTCTGGATGAGATTAAGCACACGGCAGAAATTTTAACCCAGAGGGACTTATTTTGTGGCTCTCCTTTAGTTGCAGTTGAGACGGAGACCTAGAGATGGGTGATTGGAAATAAGGCCGGCAAACCTTTGTCCTTGGCTGGGACCTGTTAGCCATCGAACTAGTAGTTAAGGCACCAGCTAGAAAGCAGGAGATGATGAGTTCTAGTCCCACCTTAGCCATGAAAGCCAGCTGGGCGACTTTGAGCCAATCACCAGGAGACTGTGAGTTCTAGTCCCACCTTAGCCACCAGCTGGGCGACTTTGAGCCAATCACCAGGAGACTGAGAGATCTAGTCCCACCTTAGCCATGAAAGCCAGCTGGGCGACTTTGAGCCAATCACCAGGAGACTGAGAGATCTAGTCCCACCTTAGCCATGAAAGCCAGCTGGGGGACTTTG
>NW_015399783.1:0-3524 GCF_001527695.2 Protobothrops mucrosquamatus
TCTGATTCAGAAAACAAACTGGCCTTTTAAAGCTGTATTTAAAACACATTTGTCATTTAAAAGAAAATTGATGTTTTAACTCATAGCATATGTGAAATCTTAATTTCCACATAACTAAAAAGTAAAAGCTGATAGCTGCCTCTTATTGTAGTGCTGAAAATTCACCAGGCCTATAATAAAGGGACAACTATTATGGATAATTTAAGCCAAATTTGGTCTGAAGGGAGTTCCCAACAGTTATAATTTTCTTTCTCGCACATAACCCTTTGGTTACAACTTCTCTTTCTAAAATGAATTGAGAAAGCATTTCACGGAAAGACATTGCTATTCTTCCCCAAATGTTCAGCCTATATTGAAAAGTTGCCTGCTTCATGCTGCTGCAGATATTTTAAAGGATCTCTATTAGCACTATTAAATGTCCTTTAAAAGGTGTGATGCAGCAGGGTGACCATTTATGAAGAAAGTGTCTCTGCTAGACAGGAAAAGAAAAACCATCCTATCACCCAATGTGACAACCCCCGCTTGTTATTGCTTTCTTTTTAAAAGCATCCTTTCATAGTGACTTTTATAAAAGTTCTTTTTATAAATGTTGATTGTACTACCAGGTTAAAGTTTTGAGGAGTTCTGAGGAAAAAATGGAATAAATTTTCTTTTTCTCAGATCTTCTAGCTGGGGTGGGGGGTGGAAGAGGAAGAGCCACCCTCCCAGAGATTGAGAAAATGGAATGGGTATGAAAATACACAAATAAATGAATTAATAAGACTTTGGAATTATGCTTGTGAGTTCTCATATGCAGAGCATGTTAATTTATCCCATTACCAGAATATTTTATCCACTTTGGCTTGTATCCCTATTCGGTTCTGGCTTGTACTATTCCCAATGTACTAATATGAAAAAAATTCAAGTGTCAAGTGAAGAAACATTTGCCTAAATGTCACCAAGTAGCAAAACACGTGGCTGTTATAAATAAATAATAAATACTGCTTACAAATATTTCTTTGGAATTGTGATGGTTTCCCGGACGACAGCTCAGATGAGGAGAAAGAGCCATCTCCGAGGTCTTTGGAGGTGAGTGTGGAATTGCTCCAAGAAGTTCCTGAGGGCTCCAAGCCAGGAGTGGAGAGTCCAGGCTCAGTGGATTGGTCACCAGAAGGGCGACATGATGAACAGTTAGCAGAGGAGGAAGCTGGAGAGTTGAAGCTGGAGAGAGCAGAGGCACCATTGGAAGAATGGGGGTGGGGAGAAGGTACACCGCTGCAGCTGGCCGGTGGGGATGAGGAGGAATTGCCTCCTTCAACTGATCTGCAAATGTGCAGGGCTGAGAGAAGGCAGGCACAATGGAAACATACAGTCCATGTTTACCAACTATTTGTTCACCCACCTTTTGAAGATATGACAGAGCTGAATAAGGAGATTTATGATGAGTCCTACAAACTGCAGAAGTTGTAGTATCTCCATAGTCACATGATTCACAAATCAGGAGCCTAGTAACTGGGTTCCATTTACCATGGTTGTTGCATTTGGTATATGTATGATCACCATTTGCAAATTTTACAGCCAGCTTCTGACAAGCAAAATCAATGGGGATGTCAGCAGGAAGTCACAAGTCATAGTCACATGATGTCACATTTAGTCCTACATAATTCACTTAATGGCAGCATTGTAAATTGGTGTAGTCATGTCACACTTAATGACTGCCCTGCTTGGCAACAGGGTTGTCAACTTAATTGCAGTCAGTAAGTGAGGACTACCTATTTAAGACCCCAACTCTGGAGAAAGAACAGCATTTGTAACCAGCTGGAAGAGATTTCCACCCCTCAACTGGCAGAAAGAATGCTCACAAACAAGAGCTGAAGGACAAAAGGCACAAAACTTTGTGCAATGAATACCAAAATGGCAATTGGTAGATGGGTCAATTTGGAAAGTAAAGAACTTGGAAGTTTCACTTGTGAGAAGAGGTTCAACCCAAAGATGTTCTTTTTTTGTTTGTTTGTTTTGGTGTTTTGTTGGAAAAGGGGCAAAGGGTCCTTAGAGCTCACCCTACTAGTAGAAGGTTTAGTTGCAGAAATAATGAGAATGTTTATAGGAGCTGAAAAAGTTGTCACACGAGAACCCTCTGTAGGAAATCTGGTCTCAAACCCAGGGCCAGTTTATGTGTTAGAACAAAGACTAGTCACAAAAACTCCAGAATAGAGCTGGAAAGGACCTTGGAGTCCCACCCCTTGCTCAAGCAGGAGACCCTATACCATTTCAGATAAGTGACTATCAATCTCTTCTTAAAGTACTCAGTGCAATACTTCTTCCATTGTCCGTTTTTCTATTGTATATCTTTCTTCCAACAGTCATTATCTATTCAGAATGCTCAAATGTAATTGAGATATTTTAGTTTTTTTTCTTTCTGGGTGAAGGCTATCATAAATCTGTCCATCTTATCTCATAGTCATAAATGCAGTTTGTGTTTCAAACATATATAAACAAACTTATCAGGAAGGCAACCTCCAAAACTAACAGCTGACAGAAGGGAATCACTAAGACAAATTCCAAGGAAGAAGAAAGTTTATTAACCTGTGCTAGTTGATGATGCTACCTGATAGTAAAAAACTGCAAAACAAAAATCTACAAGGCATAGTCAAAAATGAAAATGCTTGATTCACTAACAGACAAAGAGGGAAACATGCCTCGTGGAAAATAAAGTAACTTTAGATATCTGCATATTTTTTTCCAAATGTCTTCTTTATTCATAGTGCTTAGGAAAATACCACACAGATTGTACTAGTCAAATTTGCAGAGACAAAGAAAACAACACCAACAAGTAGAAAAAATAGAAGATAGAAAAATGTGGGTTAGACAGCATCACCACCAGATGGATCCGTAGCTGGCTGACCGGCCGTACTCAGCATGTGGTCCTCAATGGAACTGCATCTACATGGAGGGAAGTGTGTAGTGGGGTGCCCCAGGGCTCTGTTCTGGGCCCAGTGCTTTTCAACATCTTCATCAACGATCTGGACGAGGGGATAGATGGAGAACTCATCAAATTTGTAGACGACACCAAGCTGGCAGGAATAGCCAACACTCCAGAAGACAGGCTTAGGATACAGGAGGATCTGGACAGACTTGAACACTGGGCGCTATCTAACAAAATGAAATTCAATGGATAAAAAAGTAAGGTTCTACATTTAGGCAAGAAAAATCAAATGTACAGGTATAGTATAGGGGGTACCTTGCTCAATAGTAGTAACTGTGAGAGGGATCTCGGAGTCCTAGTGGACAATCATTTAAATATGAGCCAGCAGTGTGCTGCAGCTGCCAAAAAAGCCAACATAGTGCTGCATTAACAGAGGGATAGAATCAAGATCACGTGAAGTATTAATACCACTTTACAATGCCTTGGTAAGGCCACACTTGGAATACTGCATCCAGTTTTGGTCACCACGATGTAAAAAAGATGTTGAGACTCTAGAAAGAGTACAGAGAAGAGCAACAAAGATGATTAGGGGACTGGAGGCTAAAACATATAAGGAATG
>NW_015399783.1:4997-6482 GCF_001527695.2 Protobothrops mucrosquamatus
TCGGAGAAAAGGTGGCGGAACTCAAACCTGGCCACGCCCTCATCAAACCCTAGGACCGCCCCTTTAGAGAACAGGAATGCAAGTAAAATTTGGGAGGGGCTATTTCCGGTGTGGGAGGGGCTATTTCCGGTGCGGCCGGCCCGGAAAAAGGTGCCGGAACGCGGTTCCGCCGCGTTCCGGCTGAAAAAAAGCCCTGTTCTTATGACAAGGTTACCAAAGGTCTGGAAAAAGTGCATCTGTACTTGTGTGATTTTTAGGCTGAATGCAGAAAGTTAGTCATATGAAGGCTTTGGGGAATATCATCAAAGACAGCCATTTGTACTCACAGGGCATGCTTAGATGAATAAAAGAAGACAAGGGTATGCAATTCTAAAGCCTAAACCAATCTCTCAATTTGGCAGGTTTAATAGGAAAGGGGTGTGAAAGCCACCTGCATATCCTTGTCAGAGCATATTAAGAAAGTTTTTAAAAGAATATATATCTAAGCCATTCTGAGACATTCGTTCAGAGTAAAGGTTGCATAGAGTTTAAAATATTCATATAGCTCCATGATGCATATTAATCATTGTTAACTAAAAGTTAAAACAGAGTAGGAATCTGCTTTGAAATTGTATTCCAATCAATATGTTCTTTAATTTTTAATGGAGACAATTTTAAGTGTCATGCCTTTAACTCACTGGCATTCATGTTAATTGGACTAATTATAATGCATTCATTTAGAATTAATGTAAATAGTATACATACTTCCATGAGATACTTGCTGCAACTCAATATTAACTTAATATACTATTCAAGTACATGCTACCCATTTCAAGTCATTAGCCATGAGGTTACTGCTATAAAGAACAGGAGAGATGCTATCTTAAAAGGTACTAAGCTACTAACAGCTAGTAGCTTTTTCCCAGACTATTCAAGGCAAGCTGAATGTTTCTGTATACCATGCTAATAATGACTACACTGCATAGGTTGTAACATCAGATATTATTGTAATAATAATATCATTCTCAACTACAGAATATTGAATTTACATCCAGGAAACAGGCTTCAGTTCTAATGCATTGACTTCAGAACCAGTTCAGTGATGATCAGTGACTGAGGTGTAAGTAATACGACACTGCTGAGCAAATATCAAAGAAAACTTGAAACATTACCTAAGTGTTAGCTAAGTGGAATCTTGGATCCTAACTTTCTGTTAAGGTCTAAGGTAAATGGATCCGCTGAAGCAGAGTTGTGCTATTCCTTGAGTAGAGTTCTTCTAGGAATAGGAGGGTTTTTTAAAAATAAAGAAAGGGAGAAAAGTATGGATCCCAGCTAGTGATTTCCTGAGGGCTTAGTTTACTCACTTGGTTCTGAATCAATAAACCTTTTCCCATTCATTTGAAAGTCATTAAAAGTAAAAATGTGACTGGAAAGCAGAAATGTGCTATCACTTCCAGACATTTATTGCCCAGAATCTTTTTTATACACAGAATGTAAAAATCCATG
>NW_015399784.1:0-1552 GCF_001527695.2 Protobothrops mucrosquamatus
AACTTTTGCTTCCTTTGGGACCTTGCCTCCAAACGTATCCTTCAGAAGAATCTAACATGCAAACACTGGTGCACCAGAGTTCCTTCTCAACCCCTACCACCCTTAGATATTTCCCCATGAGGGATCTCCAAAAATATTTCATAAAATCTCCCCAGTTAGCCTGGGGAGGGAACGACAGACTGCAGGAAACGAGCTATTTCCCCCCTGATTTTACAGGAAGTTGGTCTAGCAAAAGAGGTGAGCTTTTTTTTAAAAAAAAAAAAAATTCAGAAGCTTCCTTCAGTGGCCGTAACTTTATCCAGATTCAAGCTTGGTCAACTCAGAAGCTTTCGACTCTTGTTGAAAAGTCATACAAAGAACTGGGCTGTTTTCCCACAGGGCTGATAAACTAACATCCTGTATTCTCTGGGACGTAGTTCTTGCTGGATTTTAACAGGAGAAAGTCATTTCAAAAACCCTAAAGCGCACTCCTTTTTAAATTATCAGGGCACCACAAAAGCAGCCCTGTGTTAGGAAATCTGTTGCTTGTTTGGATTCATTTTAATAAGCACCTTCACTTACATTTCCATGGCACTCCATCTTCGTAAATCCATCTAACCGCATGATACATATTAGAGCTTTTAATCTCTGCTCCCAGTCAAGCTTTTTGGTTTATGGGCTTTGAGGTTGATTTTGGTTGCTAAAATTATTCCTTTTAGTTTAGTGACACAATTAACGTCTATTTTTAAGCCGTTATTTTAAGTGAATTAGTTTCGGTGAGGAACCGGGGGGGGGGGGAATCTCTGGAAAATAAAAACATTTATTTTCCTTACTTGGATAGAATGAAAGAAGATAAAAGGGATTTTTTGCCCCTCATCCTAAGACAATGTTGTCAAATGATGTTCGTTTAGATTTTACGGCGCTCAAAATGTCGTTTTCTGAGGCAGATGCTCTTTTAAATGGTTGTGATGCTTTCTTGCAGCATGGATTCAGACATTATCCCTGACTGCCAACTGACCGTCCCCTTCGATCTCTATCACTGCAGCATGGCTCCCATTTCTGTAAGTATCTGAGGGAAAAAAGCAAGTTTGCAAATGAGGCTCCAGCCTTCGTGGGTCACTTCGCAAAGAAGTCAGAGAAAACAGGAGTTCTAGAGACAGGAATAGTCTCCAACATATCTTACACAACATTTGTGAAGCTGATTGGAATCGGTGATCTGCCAGTCCATGAAACAGACCATGGTTTCTCAACTCAATAACTTGAAGAGGGGTCGACTTCAACTCCCAGAATTCCCCAGCCAGCCAAGGGAAATTCTGGGGAATTCTGGAAGTGGAAGTCCCCACGACTCCAAGCTGCCAAGATTGAGAAACACTGGAAGAGACCATTAATTTGATACTATACTTTAGTTGCAAATATCTAACTTTATTTAACCAAGAACGTAAATTATATTCAGTGAGCCTAAGGAAAGCATTAATTTAAGGATGTAAGAAATCACATTCATGTGGAAGGGAGGGAGGGAGGGAGGGAGGGAGGAAAAGTGAGAGGAAGTAGGAAGGAAGGAAGGAAGGAAAAG
>NW_015399784.1:4073-6481 GCF_001527695.2 Protobothrops mucrosquamatus
AAGACCCCAAAGATGGTTTTGCCAGCAGGCCGTGTGCATCCCAGGGTGATTGGGAGCCCATCCAGTGGTTTGATTGTTCTCACCAGGGGAATGGCGGTTCCTTGAGTTTTGCATTTGGGGTTTCACTGTCGGAGTCACTGTGAGTTGAATGGCCATATACATTTTACAAACAAACAAACAAACAAACAAACAAACAAACCTATCTATCTATCTATCTATCTATCTATCTATCTATCTATCTATCTATCCATCCATCCATCCATCCATCCATCCATCCATCCATCCATCTATCTATCTATCTATCTATCTATCTATCTATCTATCTATCTATCTATCTATCTATCTATCTATCTATCTATCTCATATCTCTCTGTGTCTTCTATCTCATCTATCTATCTATCTATCTTTCTATCTTTCTATCTTTCTATCTATCTATCTATCTATCTATCTATCTATCTATCTATCTATCTATCTATCTATCTATCTATCTATGTCCGGGTCATTAGGTGGGTGGAGGACCTTAGAAATGCCATCTGTTTTGTCTTTGTTTTTATTTGGTCTTGGTTTGCCATCCCTAAGAGCAGAGGGATAACTTCATTTGTGTAAGGAATCGGGCTGTGTAAACACAAGGAATCTTGTCTTCCAGCTGGTTATACTCTTGGTTCTCTCGCTGTTGGTGAAAAGGAAGAAACTCCACCCAGATTTTTGGAAGGGCGCACCTGGACTATTGAGGTACTCACTCGTTGGTGCGGGGGCGGGGGGGAACCCTTCGCCTCGGAGGTCTTGCAGCTTCAAAGCGTATATTTTCCAAGCTTTCCTGCAGAAGCGTTCCATTTGTAGAACTGATTTTTTCTTTTTCTATTTCTTTTGTTTTGCTTATTCTCCCTCTGGCGTTTTGGTTGTCGGCTTGCCCAGCCCTATGAATTTCTTGGAAGAAACGCAGAACAAAGGATTGGCCATTGCAGTTTTTGGCATTCTCTTCTCTTCACTGTGTGTCCTATTGTTGGATAATGACCCCCTGCCTTTCATCTCCAACTCTTCCACACAGAATCGAGGTAATCTCAAAGGGTTTCCAATATGAAGATGGGATCTCCTCCAAACAGGCATCCTCAATGCATTGGATCACATCCTCCGTCTTTCAAGTTAGCCGTGTTGGCTAAGAATTTTGGGAGCTGGGGTCAAAGATGGGTCAAAGATAGCACCCAGGTTGATAGAAAATGAGGACCATAATCTTTTTTTAAGTGGATGATTACATTTTTGGAAGACGTTCATGGCCTCCAAGGTCCATTGAATTTGTCATTCTGTAGTAGCGAAAGAATATGGAGAACAAAATATGTCCACCTCACCTAGAACATCAGTAACCATCCTGGAGCTTTTGACATGGGCTAAGACTGGCTGCTTCCCAGACATACCATAATTAAGAGTTGTGGTTAAGAGTTGTGTCTAATCCAGCAACTCAACTCCTTCTTCACAAGAACATTAGAAATACCTCAATGGATCAAAGCAAATTTATATCTTCCTTTCTCCTAGAGAGAAAGCAACACAAGTGGGCATAGAAAAACAGCTAACCTGATTTTGACCCACGCCAATTGGCGTTTGATGGCAGCATGACCTTAATAAAAGATACTACTTTCCTTCACTATGGTTTTAGGTGAAAGAGCACTCCAAATTGACCCAGCTCTGGTTTTTAAAAGCCATTTTAGCTAAGAGCAGGAAGAACAGACAAAGGGTTCAGGAGAAAGCCTGCCATTTTTGCCTTGTTAGGTAATTTCTTTGTTTTGCCCAAGGCAAGGTTTCCCAACCTTGGCAACTTTAAGAGGTATGGATTTCAACTCCCAGAATTCCCTTGGATGGCTGGGGAATTCTGGGAGTTGAAGTCTATGCATCCTAAAGTTGCTAAGGTTAGGAAATCCTGACCTAAGGAGAGGATCAGTCCAAGGTCTGTTGGCCAACACTCATTATTGTACAGGTAAATGTCCCACCAATTGTCTCCTATGGGAAATCTGATAAAGTCCCCTTAGCAGAGGTCATGGCAATCCTAGCCACCTTTCCATTTGCATTGTCCACATGACTTTCTGCAGAAATACTTGGGTTCTTAACGTTGGGCCTTCTCTTCTCCTTGATTTCTTTCTCTAGAGTACTGGAAGATGCTGGCTTTATTGTATTACCCTGCCTTCTACTACCCCTTACTTGCATGCGCTACTGTCCAACACAGAGTTGGATACCTGCTTGGCTGCCTGCTGTCCTGGTGTCACTGTGTGCTCTACATCTGGCAGAAGGTGGAATGTCCTCAGTCACCCAAGGTAAAGACAGAGAAGGATGCTGATGGGGAGAAACTGGGTAGGAGCCAACTAGAGAAACAGCTCTCTCGTGGGAAGCCTGGAGACTTTCTGCCCATAGGATATATC
>NW_015399785.1:0-4191 GCF_001527695.2 Protobothrops mucrosquamatus
TTCATGACTGGTGGACTTCAACTCCCAGAATTCCTGAGCCAGCATGGGGGAACTATGGCCCCCTCATGACTGGTGGACTTCAACTCCCAGAATTCCTGAGCCAGCATGGGGGAACTATGGCCCCTTCATGACTGGTGGACTTCAACTCCCAGAATTCCTGAGCCAGTGTGGGGGAAATATGGCCCCCTTCATGACTTGTGGACTTCAACTCCCAGAATTCCTGAGCCAGCATGGCTCAGCTTGGAAGCCTCTCCCTTTCCCCTCAGCATGGCTGGCTCAGGAATTCTGGGAGTTGAAGTCCACCAGTCATAAAGGAGCCCAGGTTGCCTAACCCTGGTGTAGGTCCACCTTGTTAGACCTTGGATCAACTTTAAACCTTGTGCGTTTCAGTGCAGGAGGAATTCGGCCAGATCAGAGAAGGTTTGGGGATCCTTTGGAGTCTGGTCTCCTCTGTCAAGGAAGGGCTAGTCAACCCTGGCCCAGAAACCCATCCTGTCTTTTCCTTGAGCGCGGTCAAAGGTCCGTGGTCTTACCATGGCGCTCACCACCCTGCTGACGTAGACGGGGCTGTTGCGTCGAGCACAGTCCTTGTCTTGATTAAGGAGGAACTTGGGGTTGTTGTCCAGCAGCTCCAAGCTGATGTCCAAAATGTCCTCTTCAAACTATTTCGGAGAAGAAAGAAGGTGAGAGAACTGAGATGGAGCTGGTGGCCTTCAACACAAACATCTGGTGGTTTTTTGGTTCTCAGCTAGTCACGAACGCATCAATGGAGTCCTTGCTCCATGGGTTGGATCCTAAAGAGCCACAGAACAAGGAGGAACATGGCCATCCATACTCTGTGCCTTCTTCTGGTGGGGGATGTCCAGCACCTGGAGACCCTCAGGAGCTTGGACACTAGAAGGTGGTCTGCCCACCACAGATCTCCTTCAGGCAGTGACAAGTCCTGTTTTCACCACCACCCCCTGCACCTCCTGCTCTCTCTCCCTCCCCATTTCTTCACTACGATTTTACTGTCAATTGCAATTCTATTTTATTGTTTTTAGAAATATTTATGTATTGTGTTGTTATAGCTTTCAACGTTAAAGCTGCTCAGAGTCATCTCAGGGTGAGATGGGTGGCAAACGACACGTGTCAGATACAAGCCACCAATCTTAGACCAACAGCCAAGCAGGAAAGAAACTAGGAATTAACCAACTCAAACAAAGAAGCTAACAGCAAATGACAGGCTAATCAAGGAAGCAGGAAGAAGAAAAAGACAAGAGCCCCATAAATACTGACAGGGTAAGCCACGTGTGTGTAAACAGAGAGCAAGCCATACTCCCTTCTAGCATTGAGGGTGTTCCCTGGTTGGGTCAGGAAATGTCTGCAAGAAAACAACCAAGCTCAGAGAGCACCAAGGAATCCCACCATTGTTCCTCCTCCTCCTCCTCCTCCTCCTCCTCCTCCTCTCCACAAACCTCACTCCATCTAGCACTGATGATGTTCCCTAGATGGGTCATGAAATGTCTGCAAGAAAACAATAAAGCTCAGAGAGCATCAAGGACCCCACAGTCATTGTCGTCGTCGTCGTCGTCTTCCTCCTCCTCCTCCTCCTCCTCCTCCTCCTCCTCCTCCTCCTCCTCCTCCTCCTCCCCCACTCCGCAAATCTCACTCCCTTCTAACACTGATGATGTTCCCTAGTTGGGTCAGGAAACATCAGCAAGAAAACCACCCAGCTCAGAGAGCAGCAAGGACCCCATAGTCCTTCCTCTCGCCCTCCTCCTCCTCCTCCTCCCCCCCCCCCCCCCCCCCCCCCCCCCCCCCCCCCCCCCCCCCCCCCCCCCCCCCCCCCCCCCCCCCCCTCTCCACAAATCCCACTCCCTTCTGCAAGAAAACATCCAACCTCAAAGAGCACAAAAGACCTCACAGTTCAATCCTGAGCTACAAAGATTCTCTTCTAATTCGGGGTCTTGACCCATGTCTACACCTCCCCCAGCCTGGGTCCTACCCCCAGCAGCATCAACTTCACTTCCTATAGCTACTCACTCAGCATGACCCAGGTTGAGAATTTGGGAGCAGAAGGCCACAGCCAGGATATTTTAGGGAACTGCCTTGTCTGCTTAATGTCATATTTATTTAATAACTTAAATATGAGCCAGCCGTGTGCTGCAGCTGCCAAAAAAGCCAACACAGTTCTAGGCCGCATTAACAGAGGGAGAGAATCAAGATCACATGAAGTGTTAATACCACTTTACAATGCCTTGGTAAGGCCACACTTGGAATACTGCATCGTTTTGGTCACCGCGATGTGAAAAAGATGTTGAGACTCTGGAAAGAGTGCAGAGAAGAACAATAAAGACGATCAGGGGACTGGAGGCTAAAACGTATAAGGAACGGTTGCTGGAATTGGGTCTGTCTAGTTTAATGAAGAGAAGGACGAGGGGGGACACAATAGCAGACTTCCAGTATCTCAGGGGCTGCCCCAAAGAAGAGGGAGTCAAGCTATTCTCCAAAGCGCCTGAAGGCAGGACAAGAAGCAACGGGTGGAAACTAACCAAAGAGAGAAGCAACCTGGAACTAAGGAGAAACTTCCTGACAGTGAGAACAATTAACCAGTGGAACAACCTGCTACCAGAAGCGGTGAATGCTCCAACACTGGAAGTTTCTAAGAAGAGACAGGACAGCCATTTGTCTGACATGGTATAGGGTTTCCTGCCTGAGCAGGGGGTTGGACTAGATGACCTCCAAAGTCCCTTCCAACTCTTATTATTATTATTAAATTCTATGCTTCATCACTGGAGGCTTTTAAGAAGAGACTGGACAGTCAGTTGCCCGGAATTGAATAGGGTTTCCTGCTTGAGCAGGGGGTTGAACTAGAAGATCTCCAAGGTCCCTTCCAATCCTGTTATTCTGCTGGCCTCAGCTTTGTAAGTGGGATTCATATCTGTCTGTCTATCAAGCCATCTTCCCTCTCTCTCTCTCTCCCTCCCTCCCCTTTTTTTTAATTCTCCGCTTTTCTAAACAGGGCTCAGAGCGAGGGCAGCCAGGCGTGCAACTCAATCACCTAAAATATACAACATTTCTTTCTAAGCCCTTTCGTGTGGCCGGGATGACAGATGTTCCTGTGTTTTCCCGTCAGCGCACAGAGAGGGTTTTGTGTGGTCTCCGGAAGGAGCAGGATGGAACTCGAAAAGTATTTAGCGATTCACACACAATTAGCAGCAACAAGATGCCTTTTGTTCTCGGTCACCTGGAACGTACCTGGAGGACCCGCCCAAATTCATCCGAAAATCCTGTCCTGGCCCAGAAACCCCAAAACATTGCCAGGAACGGAGGCACTTCCTGCACCCTGGACTGCGGGAGTCTGAGGAGGGCAGGAGATGCCAGCTCCGTGGGCGCCACTGGAGATCCTGGCACACCCCGCGTAGCTCTCCAAAGGGAAGTGTGCGATAGCAGTAGCACTTACTATATACTTATATACTGCTTCTTAGTGCTTTCTTTGCCGCCCTCTCTAAACGGTTTATGGAGTCAGCCTCTTGCCCCCCCCCAATCTGGGTCCTCATTTTACCCACCTCGGAAAGATGGAAGGCTGAGTCGACTTTGAGCCCCGTCAGGGTCGAACTCCCGGCTGTGGGCAGTGAGTTAGCCTGAAATACTGCATTTCTGACTACCGAAGCACCACTGTGCCACCACCAAAAATGAGCAACTATATCAAAGAATGGAAAGAAAGAAAAAAAGAAAGAAAGAAAAGGAGGGAGGGAGGTAGGAAAGAAGGAAGGAAGGAAAGAAAGAAAAAGAAAAAAGGAAAGAAGGAAAGAAAGAAGGAGGGAGGATGGAAGGAAGGAAAGAAAGAAAGAAAGAAAGAAGGAAAGAAGGAAAAGAAAAAGGGAGGGAGGGAGGAAAGAAAGAAAGAAAGAAGAAAGGAAGGAAGGAAGAGGAAGGAAGGAAAGAAAGAAAGAAAGGAAAGAAAAGAGCGAGGGAGGAAGGAAAGAAAGAAAAAGAAAGAAAGAAAAAGGAAAGAAAAGAAAAGAAAGAAAGAAAAGGAGGGAGGGAGGAAGGAAGGAAAGAAGGAAGGAAGGAAAGAAAGAAAGAAAGAAAGAAAGAAAGAAAGAAAGAAAGAAAGAAAAAGTAACAAGGAAAGAAAGAAAGAGAAAGAAAGAAAGAAATAAGGAAAGAGAAAGAAAGAAAGAAAAGGAGGGAGGGAGGGAGGGA
>NW_015399785.1:6615-8171 GCF_001527695.2 Protobothrops mucrosquamatus
GTAAGGTAAGGTAAGGTAAAGTGAAGTAAAGTAAGGTAAGGTAAGGTAAGGTAAAGTGAAGTAAAGTAAGGTAAAGTGAAGTGAATTAAAGTAAGGTAAGGTAAGGTAAAGTGAAGTAAGGTAAGGTAAGGTAAGGTAAAGTGAAGTAAAGTAAGGTAAGGTAAGGTAAGGTGAAGTGAAGTGAAGTGAAGTAAGGTAAGGTAAGGTAAGGTAAGGTAAGGTAAAGTAAATTAAAGTAAGGTAAGGTAAGGTAAAGTGAAGTAAAGTAAAGTGAAGTGAAGTAAATTAAAGTAAGGTAAGGTAAGGTAAAGTGAAGTAAAGTAAGGTAAGGTAAAGTGAAAAAGTAAAGTAAAGTAAAGTAAAGATAATAAAATATAAACTACATGAAATGAAAAAGGTTTTCAAGAAAAGATTGGGTAACATTTCTCCAGGGTGGTATAAAACCTCCTGCCTTGGATGGGTGGATGGACTAGAAGACCTCCAAGGTCCCTTCCATAGCTACAACTTCTGTGTTTCTATGAGAATAAAACAGGAGAGGGAAGTCAAGGCAAGTCAAACGCAATAAAGCAGAGAAGGGCAACGACTTCCCACGTGGTGGACTTTACGCTCTTGCTGATACGTCTAAAAATAGGGCTGGCCTTTTTAGCAGCTGCCCCCCAGAGCTGGCTCCGCTTCGGCCCCTGATTGAGAAGGACACCCAATCCCTTTCCCACGTCCGTCCGGATGCCAAGTCATGTTTTCCCATCCTAGACTCATGCTTTGCATTTCTCTCTCTCTAGCCAACCCAGTGCTGGGCTGCATGAACAGAGGGAGAGAATCAAGATCCCGTGACGTGTTAATACCACTTTACAAGGCCTTGGTGAGGCCACCCTTGGAATACGGCATCCAGTTTTGGTCGCCACGATGTAAAAAAGATGTTGAGACTCTGGAAAGAGTGCAGAGAAGAGCAACAAAGACGATTAGGGGACTGGAGGCTAAAACATACAAAGAACAGTTGCAGGAATTGGGTCTGTCTAGTTTAAGGAAGAGAAGGACGAGGGGGGACAGGATAGCAGTCTTCCAGTATCTCAGGGTCTGCCCCAAAGAAGAGGGAGTCAAGTTCTTCTCCAAAGCCCCTGAAGGCAGGACAAGAAGCAATAGATGGAAACTAACCAAGGAGAGAAGCAAGCTGGAACTAAGGAGAAACTTCCTGACAGTCAGAACAATTAACCCATGGAACCACCTGCCTCCAGAAGCTGTGAATGCTCCAACACTGGAAGTTTTAAGAAGAGACTGGACAGCCATTTGTCTGAAATGGTATAGGGTTCCTGCCTGAGCAGGGGGTTGGACTTGATGACCTCCAAAGTCCCTTCCAACTTTATTATTATTATTATTATTATAGATGCAGGCCTTGACTTTTCTTGGGTTTGTTTCAGGTCAGCCTTAAGTCTGTCTCGTAATATGAACCTTCTGTGTCCATTCTAGAAGGGTTAGTCATCCCTCCTAACCTTGTGTCATCTGCAGATTTAGTGTCTCCTCCGTCCCATCAAAGTCCTTCCCCCAAAAGTCCAGGGTCC
>NW_015399785.1:11852-13096 GCF_001527695.2 Protobothrops mucrosquamatus
CCTCCTCCTCCTCCTCCTCCTCCTCCTCTTTCTTCTCCTCCTTCTCCTCCTCACTCCTCCTCCCTTCTCCGCCTCTTCCTCCCTCTCCCTCTCCTCCTCTTCCTCCTCCTCCTCCTCTTTCTTCTCCTTCTCCTCCTCATTCCTCCTCCCTTCTCCGTCCCTTCCTCCCTCTCCCTCTCCCTCTCCTCCTTCTCCTCTCCTCAGCATTTTCACTTCCAAAGACAAGGTCACCCAAGTGAATGAAAAAATAAACAAACAGCCATGTGTAGGATTATCTGTGCCCATGAAAGGCCTTTTTACTAGCTGGGGATGAAATTTAAGAGGGGGATTTAGATGCAAATTATAGGCAGGTTTTTAGGAACGGCTCTTGCTTTGACCGGACCGGCCGTTCCAGAAAACCAGGGCCGAGAGCCAAATGCCTCCAAGAGCATCCAAACTTCCTGCTGCAAACCACAGACTCCCAATAAACCCTGGTTATGAATCTCTTCCTTCTTCCCCTCCTTGGCCAGGATGGGCAAATGCTCTTTTTAGTTTATGTACCTTTTTCGCAAGAGGAGTGTCACGGTCAGGCCAGCGCGCCTCTTTCTTTGGGACAGAACATTTTGTAATGGCCGTTTTGATCTCCGTCTGGGGTGGGGTGGGGTGGGGGACAGCAAGCCACGTTGCCCTCATTTGGGGAGGGGGCAGGTTTTGGAAGACGCTGATGGACGGACGGATAACAGGTCCTGAATTTCACCCCCTCCTCCCACCCAGATACTCTGGGGAAGCTGAGAGGAAGGAGAAAGTGAAATGCAATTTATATCTTCTGACTGGATTGGACTATTGCAACGCTCTCTACATGGGGCTCCCCTTGAGGTGCACCTGGAGGCTCCAGCTAGTTCAGAATGCGGCCGCGCGGGGGATCCTGGGGGCCTCTAGATGCTCCCATGTAACACCTCTCCTGCGCGAGCTGCACTGGCTGCCGGTGACCTTCCGGGCGCGCTTCAAGGTGTTAGTAACAACCTTTGAAGCGCTCCGTGGCAATGGACCTAGGTATTTGCAAGACCGGATCGTCAGCGGAACGCTCCGTAAGGATTTCGACCCGGCAAGTGGACATGGGGTGTTTTGGGGGTGCCTCGGGGGGGCTTGCGGTGATGAGCGGGTGGGCGAACCCCCGCTCGGTCCCGTTCTAGCCCACCCGGCCCGTTTTAGGCCCGCCCTGACCCGTTCGGCTCCCCTCTAGCCTGGGCCCGGTTCCAGCTCGG
>NW_015399786.1:0-1459 GCF_001527695.2 Protobothrops mucrosquamatus
GGCGCCGGCGTGAGAGCCTCTGGATTCTCTGCCGCTTCTTGCTCGGGCAGGGTCGCCTAGGAAACGGGCCAGGGGCGCGCCGACCGAGCCTCCCTATGGCCGCGGTTGTGAGCCAGGCAGGGGCAGAGAGCTGCGAGTGCGAGCGCGCCCCCCCAGATGTTGCGCCTGGTGCGGCCGGCCCGGAAAAAGGTGCCGGAACGCGGTTCCGCCGCGTTCCGGCTGAAAAAAAGCCCTGCCTCTGTTTAATTGGCTTTGCATGCCAGGCACAGTGAAACTCAAGGTTTCCTGAGACAAGACAGGGCTAATATTTCTCCTAAAATTAATAATTTTATAAGTGACTAGCTGTACCCAGCCACGCGTTGCTGTGGCTCAGTCTGGTAAAAGCGTGTGTTGCTTTTATGTCCAACAGATGGCGCTGTTTTTTAAAAAAGCATGTTTTTACCTGTCACAGGTGTGACATCTATATAGTATAGGTATATAAAAACACGTGTGTATTTGAATGCAACGTTGTATCAAAATTTCAAAGCAATCGGTGAAGAACTTTCGGAGATTTAAGATTTTGAACAAACGAACATTTACATTTTTATTTATATAGATTATATCCCAGTGTGGAAGAAATTTCAAAGCCACAACAGGGATGACTTCGGAACAGCCCACTCTTTGCAGAATACCTTCCTGCTACTTTATTGTCAACATCAACAACATGTGGATTTGCCTCAGCACTGAATAGAATAGAATAGAGCTGGAAGGGACCTTGGAGGTCTTCTAGTCCAGCCCCCTTCTCAAGCAGGAGAACCTATACCATCTCAGACAAGTGGCTATCCAGTCTCTTCTTCTTCAAAACCTCCAGTGATGGAGTGCCCACAATGTCTGAAGGCAAGCTGTTCCACTGGTTAATTGTCCTAACTGTCAGGAAGTTTCTCCTTAATTCCAGGTTGCTTCTCTCTTTGGTCAGTTTCCAACCATTGTTTCTTGTCCTGTCCTCTGGTGCTCTGGAGAATAATTTGACCCCCCTCTTCTTTGTGGCAGCCCCTCAAATACTGGAATATTGCTATCATGTCCCCTCTAGTCCTTCTTTTCTTTAGACTAGCCAAACCCAAGTCCTGGAGCCGTTCTTCATATGTTTTAGTCTCCAGACCCCTGATCATCTTAGTTGCTCTTCTCTGCACTTTTTCCAAACTCTCAACATCTTTTTTGTAATATGTTGACCAAAATTGGTTGCAGTGTTCCAGGTGTGGTCTTACTAGGGCTTTATAAAACGTTAATAATACTTCATGTGATCTTGATTCTATGCCTCTGTTTATGAAACCCAGGATTGTATTAGCTTTTTTGGCTACTGCTGCACACTGCTGGCATAGTCAAGTGATCTTCCACTAGGGACTCCAAGATTCCTCTCACTGTTTTTAAACTAGGTCTCACCACTCTGTACTTACAGTAAATCTTTGATTTTCCCTGCCAA
>NW_015399786.1:4793-6481 GCF_001527695.2 Protobothrops mucrosquamatus
ATCCAATAAGGGGGAGGTTTTCTTGGCTCTGATGTTGCTCCCACTTTGGTCTCTGGCCAGAGACGCAGGATCAGGACCGGCACAGTTGCAATTCACAGTGAGACACAAACATGGATGCTGCAGCATTAATTCCCTTTATTAACATATTGTCATTCCCCTCATGAAAGAACCCAAAGTAAATAGGTGATATTAACATTCCATTGAAAGTAAAACACCACAAACATAAGAGCCCATTTTTTTTCTCTTGTCAGCTTGGTTTCAAGGAGACCAAGCTTATAAAAATACCTCAGCAGCAGGCAGAAGCCTCAGCCTCGTAATAAATGAACTAAAGACCTTTATTTGCCTTTGTCAGATTTACACCTGCCTTTTTTGTAAGAGCTTCCTTGGCTGAAAGTCCCCCTGGCAGGTGATGCCACAGATGCCTGGTTTCCCCACTCCCAGCTCAGAGAGATGAACTACCCCACATTTCTCCAGGGAGCTTCTGTGACTGAGGGTGGGCTCCCCACTCCAGCAGACTAATTATCGTATGGTTCAGTGTATTTTGGAAAACCAGAAAATGAGTAATGTCAGTAATGAGCTTAATTAGGTATGTTGTGCAGCTGTGTGCTAGCTCAGGCCATTTACTGAGTTAATTATCCAAATCTACCTGCTGTCATGGTTCCAATAAATGAAACCCATCAAAAGAACTTCAAGGCAAGAATTCTTCCTCAAAGAACATTTTATTCAGGAAACAAAGTATCGGCACTATATAGTTGAACCCAAAACTAGTTTCCCTTCCCTTGGATACAAAGTAACAAATTGCAATTCCCACCCCTAATAAGCAGTCATAAATCACGTTCTCTAATTAGCTTGAAACGCTGGCTTTCTCCCCAGTTCCTCAGTCCGCCAAAACGTTATCAATTCGTCCTTGGCTTCCCACAAAGCAGCGTTTATTGTTATGGCTAGCTGAGCTCAAGCATTCATCCCAACCTCCCTTCTGCACCTGATTTCTAAATAGAAGAAAAAGCATGTTAAAAGAGAAAATGGCTGGGATTTTCATCAGTTGTCAGAGCAGGAAACATCCAATGTTTACAGCGTTGACATCTGCTGAATTATAAGCTAACTGAACAGGTAGAATTTGCAATGCAACTGGCCTCATGCAGTCAAGATTAGCATATCTGCAAATGGATCCACTGAAGGAAGAATCAGTGTTGGTATTTAAATGTCATATAGTTGCCCCATAAATTACATTATGATCCCACCGGTTGTTCTCAGGTTTGGACTTTTCATTTAGCGATTGCGTGAAGTTGTGACAGTGCCGAATGAATGGTACTTATTATGGGTCATTGAAGTTAAAGCTCTTACAGTGTCCTGTTTTCACACGATTGTGATTTCCAACATTTCCTGCCAGCTTCCCACAAGCAAATCAGTGGGGAAGCTGGCAGGAAATCAGTCACATATTTATATGATGTAGTAATGAGAAATCAAATTTCACAACTATGTCAACCTGTGACTCCAATTCTGGCCTCAATTCCCAAGGAATACTGTGTTCATTTTGTTTCATATGATGGTTAAAGTGAGATTCCTTAATGAGACTAAAAAAAGATAGTAATCTTTTATTTTATTTTTTCTTTTAAAAAATATGTATAGCACAGGGAGGCCCAGAGCCCTGAGTTTTGGCTGAGGGAGGAAGAGGCCAGGAAAATAGA
>NW_015399787.1:0-3200 GCF_001527695.2 Protobothrops mucrosquamatus
TATAAGGCAAATGAAGGATTTCTGGCATAGTTGAAAGAATGTTAAATTCAGTACATTTAGTTCCAAGTTACCTATTTTTACAATCTGAACAAATAATTTCTTCATATAGTTTACTGTATTTAATATATTGTTTTATTGATTTAACAAATATGTACTTTATTTTGGACTGCTTTGAGAACTTAGTAGTAAAACTAAAGAAGAAAGGAACAGAAAGGAAAAGAATAATTGTTTTGAAACTTACTGTATTCAAGAGGCTTGAAGCTAAATTTTCATTTTGCTGGAAAAAGTACAATTTTTCTGTACAAAAATAATACAAAGATGACAAAGATGATCCTGAATACAGCTATCCCTGACACTCCCAACTATAATTTTATTTTTAAAAAATCATGTATTCTTTTTATGTTATACAAATAGAGGATCATACTGTGATTCTGAATGTCTCGGCAAAGAGCATGGGTGTCAAACTGCCAGTCTGCGGGCCAGACACATCATCCAGAAGCCGTGCCCACTCCATTGCCAGCAATGGCAAAACTGTCCCAATACGTTGTGCGATGTTGCGAGTTTGACATGTCTGGCAAAGAGCATAAAATTTGGACACACCTTAATCTCATTATTACTCCTAGCTATTTTTCATTATGACTTGGAGGAAGCAAGAAGAGATTTGTACAGAATGTGCTTCATCGAAAAGCTACTGGCTTCTATTCTTCCTTCTACCTAAAACTCTGACCTATTAACTCCAAGTAAGGACCCCATAGCTATAGAAGTAGTGTAGAAGACCTTTTTTTGAGATTTATAGTTAAACTAGCTATACTACACATCAATCTAATAATTTAAATATCTCTTTCTCTTCCTCCCTCTTTCTCACATGTAGAAGACCTTTTTTGAGATTTATAGTTAAACTAGCTATACTACCCATCAATCTAATAATTTAAATATCTCTTTCTCTTCCTCCCTCTTTCTCAGCCCAAGTCATCAAGAAATGAAATGAAGAGAATTAAGCAGTCAGGAATACAAATAGAATAAGCTAACTCAGAGTACAGCAGCTATCAAAACAAACTCCTTGGCACAAAGACATATGAGACAAGAAACTGCATGTTCTCAAATCTGCATGTTCTCAAAACTGCAGCGTGCAGATCTTAGCTATTGATTAGATGCAAGATGTGTTGCATGTGAACATCATGGAACCTGCATTTAATAAAGATTAGAGCTATCAGAAGAAGTACAAGGTGTCATGGTTCCGATAGATGAGCCCAGTAAAAACAGAACTCCCAGGCAAGAGGTTTCCTTAAAGAACATATTTATTGGCTACAAAGTATCAGCACGATCAAAAGTGAAACCAAGACTGAAGTTCCCTCCCAAAGGCTACAAAGTAACAAAGTTGAACTTCCCACCCCAGTAATATGTCATTAATCACATTCCCCAATAAACTACTTTAGCGGGCTTTCTAACAGAAAGCTCAGCCCGCCAAAACCCAAGCAGCAATGACCTTGGTTCCCAAGGGACAATTTATTGTTTTGTCTAACCTTAAAAGCACACATCCCCCCTCCCAACTGTGGCAATCAAAAACGAAGTTGCAGCGTTGACACAAGGAACAATGATATACTCTATACAAGTTTGCTATATTTCTTGAGCCAGAGGTTTCAACTTAGATTAAAAACTACACTAATAAACATAAGGGTCACCGTAGCAATAGATTGAAATTTGTAGAATGACATCTAAGTCACCATCTAACATGCACACTTTCTCTCCAACCTTGATCTGGAAAGCTAGGTAAACTTAATCTGAACAAAAATGCATAAAAATACAAGATACTGATTTCATTATATCAAACTTTGTCTTGGTTACTAGCCAAATAATGTCATACAACTAAATAAAGTGTCTACCTCAATGAATTCTTCATGCAGAAATATGCCAAATTTAACTTAAGAAAACCTTAGGAAGAAGGTGGTTACTTTAAATAAAAACTGGAACTCACTCTGAGCTTTCCATGGTACTGAGATAATATACTTGAACCTGGATATAACTGGTCTACTCAAGCTATTTGCTTCAGAATCTAACCCTGAAGGAGACATGCCTGAAACAATGACTTCCTCATTTGCCTCAAACCCTGGCAGAAAAATATACCAGACATCCTATTATCTTTCTAAGCACAGAGTGCAAGTAGAAACTTGAATATCTATACTCAAGAAGCTAATGGATATTGCTTGGGACATAAAAGCAACAACAAAAAAAGAAGACTGCAGAAAGGAATTGGGAAAGTGCTACCGAAGTATATATAAACTTGCTGAGAACACTGGAACAGGGGTCAAATCCCAAAGAGTTGCACAAGACCAAGGAAGTAAGAATCACAGAAATTGTTAATGTTTGTTGGAGTAAATACAGAATATTGTTGGAGTAAATACAGAATATTGGGATTGTAATAGGGATTGTATAGTGAGTTAATTAAGACAGAGTCTTTAAAATATTTTCCCCAGATTTCTGAGTTGCTATTTATCAAATATGCTGTCAACTGATTTTGTTGCTACCTCATTCTTATCTTTCTCAGTTCCTCCAAAATCACAGCAGGAAAGACAAACATTGCAGCAAGTAAGCCATGTTAGTTTGTGATAGCTTTTTAATAAATGTTAGTCTGAATAGAAAAGGTAAATGAGTGATATTCAATGTAAAGCAAATAATAAAGACTCTGAGACATATAGTAAAATATACTTTTTCAAAATACTTTTTAAAGCTAGATTAATATTAACAAGCATGTCCTATTGAAATTATCATAAGAGGCTGTCCTAACTGCTGAATAGGTAGAAATATAGAATGCATAAATTGTAAGGATCATATCTAAATTAGCCTACTGTTTAATGCAGGAATCCACCAATCTGACAGGAGACCAGTGGTGGGATTCAGCTAGTTCGCACCAGTTCGGTAGAACTGGTAGCTAATTTTTTGTTGCCCAGGCCCAGAATGGACTTTCGAAAACAGCACCCAAACAGAGAACCGGTTGTTCACATATTTCATTTATTTCATTTATACCCCGCCCTTCTCCCGGAGGACTCAGGGCGGCTTACAGCCAGTTTAAAACAATCCCACATAAATACCAAATACAAATCTAAAATAATTAAGAATAAATATTTGAATTGGCCGCTCTATTAAAATTTTGTTAAAACCAATTAAAATACCCCCTAGGCCAGTCCTGCCTGCTGAAACAG
>NW_015399787.1:3880-6480 GCF_001527695.2 Protobothrops mucrosquamatus
AGAGAAGGCTCTCCCCCTGGGGGTCGCCAACCGACACTGTCTGGTTGGCGGCACCCTGAGGAGGCCCTCTCTGTGGGAGCGTATCGGCCGGTGGGAGGTAATCTGTGGCAGAAGGCGGTCTCGGAGGTAACCAGGTCCGATGCCATGGCGCGCTTTAAAGGTGATAATCAGCACCTTGAAGCGCACTCGGAAGACCACAAGCAGCCAGTGCAGCTCGCGCAGCAGCGGCGTTACATGGGAGCGATGAGTCGCTCCCATCACCGCCCGCGCGGCCACATTCTGAACTAACTGGAGCCTCCGAGTGCTCCTCAAGGGAAGCCCCATGTAGAGAGCATTACAGTAGTCCAGGCGGGAGGTGACAAGAGCATGGGTGACTGTGCGCAAGGCGTCCCGGTCCAGAAAAGGCCGCAACTGGTGCACCACCACTGCAGGAGACCATCTGATTCTGTGTGAAAACTTCCAGTAAGCCCACAACTATTCTAGGTAGTGTTCTGCTGAATACAGAACATTTGTTCCAATGTTCACCTTGAATCTTCTTTAATTTCAATCTATTGGTTCTTGTGTTGCCCTCAGTTTCAATAGAGAACAGGTCTACCCCTCTTCAGATATGATCTAACCCAGTGGTGGCGAACCTATGGCATGCGTGCCAGAGGCGGCACTCAGAGCCCTCTCTGTTGGCACGTGCACCACCACCGCCAGCAGCAGATCCATCAGGCCACCACCGCCAACTGGAGCAGGAGCCCCACCCAGCACAAAGGAGGCGAAGCGGCCGACTAGCAAGCTCGAGTAGAGGTGGTAGAGCAGAGGTCACCAACCATTGTCACTTGGTGGACTGGAAGAAAAGGGAGGGGGAAGCATTTTACATGCATGCGTGCGCATACGGGGCCACGAGCATCAACGCACTGCAAATGGGGTGGGACTAGTGCCTGCATGATACTCACTAGCCCTGCCCCGTTCTTATGTGGTGTAGCACCATGTATCTGCACCCCACAACGCGGCGGTGGCCATTTTGTGCCTTGCAGCATGGTGGCCCATTTTTTGTGCCCCGGGTTTTGCGTGCCAGAGGCAGCACTCAGAGGAGCCTCCTTGCCCCCCCTAAGGGCACCACAATGCTGATGCCGACCTGGCACTTTGCAATAAATAAGTGGGTTTTGGGTTGCGGTTTGGGCACTCGGTCTCTAAAAGGTTCGCCATCACTGATCTAACCAATGCAGAGTACAGTGAAACTGTTAACTCTTGTAACCAGAACAAAATGGTTCTGTTGAATGCAACTCAACCTTGCATGCTTAGAAACTAAATAATCTGTTCTGGTGACATGCCCAATGTGGAATAACACTAATTGGTCTGTAATTTCCTAGGCTTTCCATTTTTGAATACTGGGATTAAACTGGCTTTTCCCCAGTCTTTTTGCAATTTACCAATTTTTCAAGAGTTTCCAAAGATTAAAGTTTTGAGAGTACTTCTGCAGCTTCCTTCACCTTCCTAGGAGGTAATTCTTCTCATCCTGGAGACTACAATTGTTCATGGTAGCAAGGTGGGATCTTATTCTATCTTTAACAAATCTAAGCTGTCCCCAGTGCCTTTCGTGAATCCTATTAGGAAGAGTTCCCTTTGTCTTCTGACAGAAGAATGATTCATGAAAATCTTAAGCAGTTTCATCTTCTTTTTCTCGCATTGGTACTTTCCTGCCTTCCATCTGCAACAGACCAGTGCCTTCATCTCTTATTTTGGGTACACCTATTCACAAACTTTATTACAATATTTGGCATTCTTTGCCAGCCTTATGTCATTCTAAACTTCATGAGTATACTTATTCATTTCATCCCTTCTTCTTCTTGGGTCTATTTCTTTTGAACAAATATCCTTTGAGTTCTAGCTTCCATTCGTAACTTCCTTCCAAACTCCACTCTGGTTTTCTGCCAGGTTTCTCTGATATATTATTCAGATCATATTTCCTTTCTACGTTAGGATTTCTAGCTTTTCTGATTTTTTTACCCATATTCTATGCAAAGTATACAGACATAGATGAAGCAGAGGATGTTACTAGTAGCAGCCTTCCTACTGTTATATGCCAAGTGCTTTGGAATATACTTTGCTGTCTCGTAACTCCTCCCTTAATCATGTTCAGTCTGTACCTGTTTCCCAGCCATTCTCTATGTGGAGTCTTTGCTTCTATTACCTTCCTGCTGTCAGTTTACTTTTTTTCTTGATAAAGTGCCACTAGGCTTGCCAAATACATTTCCCCTTCCCTTGTGAAGTACAACGCTCTCCGCTTAAGAGTTACTTATACTTTTGATGCAAGCCATGGTCTTAAGAATACAATCTTTTATCTTTTTTTTCCTTAATCAGTTATTTCCATTCATTTAGGAAAGATATGTGAAAATGGTACTTGTGCCCCAGCTCCTTCACCTTCCCACTCAAGAAATTTTTAATCACTTGTAATCTTCCCATGTTGACAAATATCCTTGATACATGCATCAGAAAGGCAGCACACTTCTCATAACAGCTCCTCTTTCCAACAGAACTGCTTCTGTCCTCCGCAGTAATGAATCTCCCATCACCACTTTTCTTTTCCACCTCTGAAGAGAACTTCAGCTTTG
>NW_015399788.1:0-1364 GCF_001527695.2 Protobothrops mucrosquamatus
TCTTTATAGTGTCACGTGTCTGCCTTTTCTATAGGTAAACTATATCTATATGACTGTTCAGTTTTTAGCCCCTGTATGATCTGTGAGGCAAGTATGAGAAATAGCCAGTAGGTTACAAGCACCTTTGCAAGTAAGTTGTTGACACAACAGTATATATTTTCAACATTTCTAATTCCCAGGACAAAACCTTCAAGAAAAAACCTTCAAGAATTCAACAGTCCAAGCTCCTTGTAGCTTAGCCCACATTTTGAAAGGTAGAATTCTTTAAATTTATTTTGTATACTTTTTTGCAAGGCAGTGAAAATGACAAAAACGGGAGCAAGGGATTAAAGTGCAAAAAATGTTTTTCAGAATACTTGGAGAAAGATTCTTAATAGGCAAACATGGTCAAAGCCACTTGAAGACCAGAGACCGGTGTAATTCTGCCACCTTTTGTTGCTTTTTGGCTTCTACTGCACTTAATACAAGGTTAGATTCCACAACCATTCGATTTTGTTGATGTAAAGACACAATCAGGATGAATGAAGTAGCTTGTTCTTTTGTGGCTGGCTTCCTTGTCTCACACATTGCCCATCTTATGATGAGGCACTTGCAAAGGCTGCAGGTTTGGGCATGTGGCATAAGGAGCTGGAAGAAAACAGGCTGCAATTCCATTTGAAGCGAAAGGAAGGGAAGGCCCATAGAAAACTTCTTCTTTTCCTTCCTTACTAACATCCAGCACCTGTGTAAGGAAAAATAGCAATAGCACTTAGACCAGTGGTTCTCAAACTTTTTAATGCCGCGACCCCCAACCGGTCATAAGTCGAGGACTAAACCGGTCATAAGTTGAGGACTACCCAACCAGTCGTAAGTCGAGGACTTTCCCTACCCGGGAGCGCCGCGCATGTGTGGTTCCACCCCCTGCATAGCTGGCAAGCGGCAGAGACGGAGCAGGCCAACCACCAGCTGGCCCAGCTCAAGGGAGGTAAGGCACCCACCGGAAAAGGGGAAAAAATGGCAGACAGCCTTGCTTGGCGACCCCCGTGAAATGGTCGATCGACCCCAAATGGGGTCGCGACCCATAGGTTGAGAACCGCTGACTTAGACTTATATACCGCTCTACAGTGCTTTACAGCACTCTCTAAGTGGTTTACGGAGTCAACATGTTTATTTATTTATTTGTTTGTTTGTTTGGATTTTTATCCCGCCCTTCTCCTTACGGACTCAGGGCGGCTGACAGCCTGGTAAAACAGATACAGAGATAAAAATACCCACTTTAAAACCTAATTAAAATGAAATATTTGATGTGGCCTGTGTCAATTTAAAATTATTCTTAAAACCCCACTAAAAATTCCCCTAGGCCAATCCCGCTTGTTGGAAGAGCC
>NW_015399788.1:3796-6479 GCF_001527695.2 Protobothrops mucrosquamatus
CCTCCCCAGGATCCTGTCCACGTCCTCGGGAGCCACAGAGTCAAACTCCTCCCATACAACAGTCTCAAGACCTGCTCCCGTCTCCTCCCCCGGGGCCACCCAGTCAGAGTCAAGGCCTTCTCGGATCCGAGCGACTTTGTCATACAGATATTGCGCAAAGTCCTCGGCCCTCCCCTCCAGGGGATCCCCTCCCTCCCTCCAACAATCTGGGTCCTCATTTTACCAACCTCGGAAGGATGGAAGGCTGAGTCAACCTCAAGCCAGTCAGGATCGAACTCCTGGCAGTGGGCAGAGTTAGCCTGCAATACTGCATTCTAACCACTGTGCCACCTGTGGTTAAGATTAAGTCTATGCTATTTTATTCAAAGCAAACTACAAAAATGTCATATAAGAAATACCAAAGGTGAGGTCCCATTCACGTTTCCTTTGGTTGTGGTGCTTTTGAGTCAGCGTTGACTCTTGGCTTCTGCCTGGACAAGTCTCTACAGTTTTCTTGCCCAGGTTTTCAGAAGTGGTTTGCCCATTGCCTCTTTCCTAGGGCTGAGAGAGAGTGACTGGCCTAAGGACAGACAGTTGGCTTTGGGCCTAAGCTGGGCAAGTACAAGTTTCTAACCCCATGCCTTGAACACTATATCAGAATGGCTCTCTTTATCCACTGTGGACTACATAATTAAAATGAATATTGTACACTATCTAAACAAGAATATTGAATATGAAAAGCATCTAAAGCTAAGTGATATTCTAAAAATTCAAACATGCAGTGAAGCTGTAATATTCATGCCAACTTTTTTTTATCAGAAATTCACCAAAAAGCTCCTGGGTGACGATCTAAAGTTTCTGATTAAGTACACTTAATATAAAACTGTACGTGGCTATACCATTATGCATCCCAGTTAAACATTTTCATAAAAATAATTAGTGAAAGGATCCAATAGTTTTCTTAAATGCTTTGTTTTCTTATTCCTTGTCAAAGCATCCCTCATCAGAACAATTTGAAAGCTCTCAAAAAGACAGTTACCTGGATACATGCTGAGGGTTCATTTGTCCAAATTGAGTAACCACCAACTAAATATATTCTGCCATTGTGTACAGCCACTCCAGATTCATTCTGGCCTGATAAGAGAAAAATAAACCATAAATTTCGTTAACATTATTAAACTTCAGAATGCCTGTACAGCACAATGCCTGTACAGCATACCTATTGCTGTGACAGTACATTTCCAATAACTCAGTTATTTAACTTAACATGCACAAGAGGACTATAGATTTTTCTGCAAATGCAATACATATTTGGCCTGCCAGCTGATTTTTTAAAAAGTTTCTTCTGGCTGGAATTTTGCATACAACTATGTGTCAACTCTACAACAAACCTGGCTGCAGCCATCTTGCTCGTTCTAGGTTGCCACATGAATGGGAGAGGGTGCGGAGTATCTTTAATAATGATGATGATGATGATGATGATGATGATGATGATGATGATAAAGTTGGAAGGGACCTTGGAGGTCATCTAGTCCAACCCCCTGCTCAGGCAGGAAACCCTATACCATTTCGGACAAATGGCTGTCCAGTCTCTTCTTAAAAACTTCCAGTGTTGGCACATTCACCGCTTCTGGAGGCAGGTTGTTCCACTGGTTAATTGTTCTAACTGTCAGGAAGTTTCCCATGGAACCAAAGTCATTCTATCAGTTATGTTAGAGGGTTGGGCATTTTGTTAGAAAGCCTGCCAAGCTATTCTATTGGGGAACGTGGATGATTGCATTGGGGAAGTTTGACTTCGTAATAGTGTAATTCTTTGGAGGGAATTTCAGACTTGGTTTCACTTGGTTCATGCCAATATCCAATAAACATGTTCTTTGAGGAAGCTTCTAGCCTCGGAGTTCTGATTTATTTGGTTCTATCTATCGGAACCTTGACACTATGTTTGTAATGTTAAGTATACTATATAAGGTGCAAGACACTGCAGTGGGCATGAAGACAGAGCTCTGTTTTTAGAGAAAGAAGAATAAAGTTCCAAATCAAGCTCAACTGATGGTTTAATGCAGGGCTTTTCAACCGGTGGTATGCGTACCACTGGTGGTACTTCGGCACCTGGCAGGTGGTATGCCAAGTAGACAAGAGTTGCAGGGAAGATGCGCTGAAGTGGTGGCAGCGCCGCACAGGCGTGGGGAAGAATCAGCTGGAGCTGCGGTGTTGCTGGGGCACACACAGCTCCAGCTGATCGGCATTTCCGGTAGCCTCTGCTATCACCCGGAGCAACAGACAGGCCTTGGGTTGAGAGAGTCAGCTGGAGCTGCAGAGGCCCCAGGATTGATGTGTGCATCTCCAGCTGATCAGTGCTGTGTGCAATGGCCAGCCAGGGAGTGGATGACCAATGCTGGAGCTCTCCCTGAACCCCAGAGAGTGGCACACCCAGAAGAGCAAAGGAGGGGGAGGGGGGAGAGAGGAGAGGATATAAAAAGAGGAGGTTTTGATGGGAGAGGGAGCAAAAAAAAAGACAATGGGGAAAGAGAAGGGGACGGAGAAAGAGGGAGGAGAGGCTTCTGGAGACAAGCAATGAGAAAAAGAGAGAGAGAAGAGAGGCTTCTGTGAGACAAGCAAAGGGATCAATGAAGGAGTAAAGGCTGTGAAAAAGAGAGAGAGGGAAAGAGGAAGAAGGGCCGACTAGCCACCTGACCACCAAGGT
>NW_015399789.1:0-2729 GCF_001527695.2 Protobothrops mucrosquamatus
TTTCTCTCTTTACTGACACTTCTATTGTATAAATCTTCTCAGGGGCTTGGAACCACCTTTATCCCTGATAGAAACTGCACTCAGACTCAGGTCAAAATTCATGCCACAGGAACAACTCCAAACAAAAGGCTCCAGAGAGTATAAAAACCCACTCCCTACATGTGCTCGCTCTCTTTTTTATTCCAGAGCCATCTTTCTGTCTGGCTCTCCTCTTCAATAAACTACAACCTTCTTTCTAAAGCAGTCGCCATGCTGTTTATTCCCTGCTTGGACTGAACCATGATGAAGACTTTTCCTTCAACAGGACTTTACATGTTACTCTTCCCACCTTACTTTTTATTATCTGTGGCAATCCTTTGTATGTACATGTATGTATTTATAAACAGGCAGATCTACACATTCATTTATATTCTTTAAAAAAAAGTCAGGGATGTCCTAGCTATGCTCAATGAAACAAGAGAATTGCTACTGCCGTCTACTTGAAATGTTTCTGCCAGTTTAGCTCGGAAAGAGCTACTGTAAATAGGCCGAAGTCTCCACCGAAGACGTCAGAAAAGCCCTGAGGATAATTTCCAATCTTCTGTCCTCAACAGTCTTCTGTTCTTTTCCCATAATCTTCTCCCTTTGGTCCTTCAACAAAGACCTTTTAATCTGCTCTTTCAAAACCAGTAACTTTGCAGTTGTTATTTCTGCATATAAAGTCCAGCCACTTCAGTTAGAAAGGATTAACAATATTCCCTTTCTTCTTAATCTCATCTTTTGGGGGGTAATTATCAAGGTATCCCATGAGAAAGCCGCACAACTGAAAATTGTTTCATGTACAAATGCTTTTGTGTGAGGTTCACTTTTGTTGTTCATTTGCTAAATCAGGTCCAACTCTTCGTGACCCATGGACCATAGCACGCCAGCCCCCCTATCCTCCATTGTCTCCCAGAGTTTGCTCAAATTCATGTTCATTGCATTAGTGACACTATCTAACCACCTCCTCCTCTGCCATCCCCTTCTTATTTTGCCTTCCATCTTTCCAACATCAGGGTTTTCTCCAAGGAGTCCTCCCTTCTCATTAGGTGGCCAAAGTATTTGAGCTTCAGCTTCAGTATGTGAGGTGTACTTTGGGCTATATTTATATTAGAAACACGATGCAGCTAAGACCCGTTCAAGAGACTAAATTCAAGAGAGAGCAGAAGTAATTTTTATTTCTTGTTATATGCATATTTAAACATAAAAGTAATGGACACTCCAAAAGCAAGGTAATAAAATAGTTTATCATATAGCTAGCAGCAAGCCACCACCTACTAGTTAATGGGTTCTAAGCCTTAAATCCACATCAAATAATGATGATCTTACCGACATTGGAACAGGGTTTGGGGGAGTTATGTCATAGCTGTTACATGTTCACCTTCAATAGGTTATCTTCCTTCCCTTGTTCTTATGCTTCCTTCAAAGGGAGTTTCTGCTTTCCCTCAAGATCTGCAAGCAGAGACATAACTTCAAAGTGTTTCCAGAAAGAGGTCCCTGACTACTAGTCTTTCCAATAAGTCCACAGACCCTAGTGACTTCTGCCTGGGTTGTTATCTGAGCATAGTTAGTGCTAGACTTCATGATTAGGTATAGGTTCTCCTGCTTGAGCAAGGGACTGGACTAGAGGACCTCCATGATCCCTTCCAGATTCTATTCTATTCTATTCCACTCCAGTCCACTTCATTCCACTCCACTCCACTCCACTCCACTCCACTCCACTCCACTCCACTCCATTCTATTCTATTCTATTCTATTCTATTCTATTCTATTCTATTCCATTCCACTCCACTCCACTCCACTCCACTCCACTCCACTCTATTCTATTCTATTCTATTCTATTCTACTCCACTCCACTCCATTCCACTTCATTCCATTCCACTCCACTCCACTCCACTCCATTCCATTCCATTCCATTCCATTCCACTCGACTCGACTCGACTCCACTCCACTCCACTCCACTCCACTCCACTCCACTCTATTCTATTCTATTCTATTCTATTCTATTCTATTCTATTCTATTCTATTCCACTCCACTCCACTCCATTCCACTTCATTCCATTCGACTCCACTCCACTCCATTCCATTCCATTCCACTCGACTCCACTCCACTTCATTCCACTCCACTCCTCCACTCCACTCCACTTCACTCCACTCCATTCCATTCCATTCCATTCCATTCCATTCTATTCTATTCTATTCTATTCTATTCTATTCTATTCTATTCCAGTCCAGTCCAGTCCAGTCCAGTCTATTATTCTATTCTATTCTATTCTATTCTATTCCAGTCCAGTCCAGTCCAGTCCAGTCTATTATTCTATTCTATTCTATTCTATTCTATTCTATTCTATTCTATTCTATTCTATTCTATTCTATTCTATTCTATTCTTAGTATGCTGTGTTTTCATATCTTTCTTATCAGATAGCTACAGTAGACTGTGCCTCCTTTCCATGACAATCAACTGTTCAATTTGAAAATGTCTGAGATGTCTCTCAGTGTAACACAATATACTGAGAGTCTTTCAAAAAAAAAGTCAGGGCAAAGGGAAACCAAGGGAAATAATGTACCTTTGGAGGATCAGATCTGATATCCCCCTTATCTTCTTGGTGCTACCCTTTTAAAGTGGTGATTTCTTAGTTGAAGAATGTTGGTTACATTATTCTCATGTTTCTCTCTCTCTCTCTCTCTCTCTCTCTCTTTTTTTTTTTTT
>NW_015399789.1:3770-6479 GCF_001527695.2 Protobothrops mucrosquamatus
TGAGAGTCTTTCAAAAAAAAAGTCAGGGCAAAGGGAAACCAAGGGAAATAATGTACCTTTGGAGGATCAGATCTGATATCCCCCTTATCTTCTTGGTGCTACCCTTTTAAAGTGGTGATTTCTTAGTTGAAGAATGTTGGTTACATTATTCTCATGTTTCTCTCTCTCTCTCTCTCTCTCTCTCTCTTTTTTTTTTTTTAAAAATCTCCTTTTCTCAGGCATGGATCTGTAGAATAATTCCATACACTAAAGGGGAGAATAAAAAAAAAAGTTGTGTTATCCCTGGGAAGTAAGCAGAGATGCCTTTTGTAGGAAGATACTTGATCGCTTCCATCTTGACGCTACTTCTTCTCTGGGGTGGAGAGAAGATTAAAGCTCAGAGAGCAGGTAAGGGCAGGTGTTGTTTGCAAGAAATGTTCCTCTGAGAGGGGATTTACGTGGGATCTTTAAAAAATGAGCTCTGAGAATTACAGTGGGCAACACGATTGTGAGTTTTATTCACCGCTTAAGATGATTTTACATATACAGATGGTCCTCAACTTACAACAATTCATTTAGTGACTGTTCGAAGTTACAGCAGCACTGAAAAAATGACCTTCTTTAACACTGTTGCAGCATCCCCAGGGTCATGTGATCAAAATTCAGATGCTTGGCAACTGGCATGTACTTATGACTGTTGCAGTGTGGGGTCACGTGATCCCCTTTTGTGACCCTCAATGGGGAAGCCAGATTCACTTAACAGCCATTTTCCTAACTTGACAACTGTGGTGATTCCCTTAAGAACGGTGGCCAGAAAAGTCTCAAAATGGGGCAAAAGTCACTTAACAACTGTCTCACTTAACAACAGAAACGTCGGGTTCAATTGTGGCTGTAAGTCGAGGACTACCTGAAGGGCCTCGGCCTTATTTATTGCTCTTGAGCAAACAAGATATGCCCTGCTTAGATCGGAACCATGGAAAAAACTATTTTGTTGTTTTTCATAAATTAAATTTCATTTCAGTTTTCATAAATTCCCACTTATAGGAGCCAAGTGAAACAGGGTCTCTGCCGCTTAAAAACGGAGAATAGCTTCCTACTTCAATGGAGTTGGAAAGGCACCTTGGAGGTCATCTAGTCCAACCCCCTACCTGTGGCCTCCTTACTAAATCATTCCAAAACGCCAGTGTTTGAATCAAACAAATATCCCAAACTGATTTGATGGATTACATTCGGCCCATCAGATTCTTTCAGGGATTCGGTTCAAAGGGTCGTTTTGAAAGGATGATTCATTCAAGTTGTTTTCAGACCCATTTCGCAGCCTGCCAAATTCTTCCAGAAGTCGTTGCTCAAAGTGAGACCTTCATTGAGGCCTTTCCCATGAATAACTGAGGTGAACTCCACTTAACATGACAAGACTTGCTTTAGAGGTATGCGTGCGAATACCGTTGTAGCTGTCACGTAAAAGCTACACAACCCTGGGCCGCCTTGCAATCGCTGAAGCATTTTTTGGAATGAATAAAAACTGTTCACTTCAACTTTTGAGCTAAAGTTATTGGTACATATAGAGGTGAAGGATATGCCCAATCTCAGTCACCACCAGCCAGACTTTGTGAGAAATGTGACAAACTTTCATCCTACTATTTCTTTATTTAAATGGGCCGCCTGACTTTGGGCAGGATAAAACAAAAGACAAATAAAATAGAATAATTCAAAGATCCTGTCAAAGAGATGTCCAGAAAAAAGAACACCTATACAGGTAATCTCAAAGTATGACCACAATTGAGCCCAAAATTTATGTTTGCTAAGTGAAACATTGGTTAAGTGAATTTTGCCCCATTTTACGACCTTTCTTGCCACAGTTGTTAAGTGGATCACTGCAGTTGTTAAGTTGGTAACATGGTTGTTTAGCGTGAATCTGGCTTCCCCATTAACTCTGCTTGTCAGGAGGTCGCAAAAAGTGATCACATGACTCCAGGACATTGCAACCGTCATAAATATGAGTCAGTTGCCAAGCGTCTGAGTTGTGATCATATGACCATGGGGATGCTACATCAGTTGTAAATGTGAAAAATGGGCATAGGTCATGGTTTTCAGTCCTGTTGTAATTTCAAATGGTCACTAAGCAAATGATTATAAGTTGAGGACTATCTTTACTTCAAAAGTAGCTTTCCTATCAGGGTCCACCAACCAGTCTAGAAGGCCTAGAACAGGGGTGGGCAACCTTGGCTCTTTTATAACTCGTGGACTTCAACTCCCAGAATTCCTGAGCCAGCCATGCTGAGGGGAAAGGGAGAGGTTTCCAAGCTGAGCCAGGCTGGCTCAGGAATTCTGGGAGTTGAAGTCCGCGAGTCATGAAGGGGCCAAAGTTTCCCTCATGCTGGCTCAGGAATTCTGGGAGTTGAAGTCCACGAGTCATAAAGCGGCCTAGGCCTAGGCCAGAGGTAGGTAACCTTGGCTCTTTTATGACTCGTGGACTTCAACTCCCAGAATTCCTGAGCCAGCCATGCTGAGGGGAAAGGAGAGGTTTCCAAGCTGAGCCATGCTGGCTCAGGAATTCTGGGAGTTGAAGTCCACGAGTCATAAAAGAGCCAAGATTGCCTACCCCTGGCCTAGAAGAACCATGTTTTAAAGCTTTGCTTAAATAGGATCAGGATAAGGGCCATACAACTATATGGGGAGACACTGATCCAGAAGGTAGACACTATGACAGAGAACACCTGCGTTCTGGAT
>NW_015399790.1:0-1147 GCF_001527695.2 Protobothrops mucrosquamatus
GATAGATAGATAGATAGATAGATAGATAGATAGATAGATAGATAGATAGATAGATATTTTAAAAATTATAATTCATTTAACTTGGGCAGTCCTTGAGTGCCACCTAGTGGCAACATGGCCATCAAGCATCCGAGCCACAACGGAATGCTTCTATTTATATAACGGTCTTTAAAATACACTGTTTTCACATGGTTTTCTACCTCAGTGTACTTTGTGTTAACTTTTCTAGTTAAGAGTGATGGATGGCGGGGGGTCATTACCGCATCAGAGTCTATTTTGGTGTTTCTGAGCAAGAAGAAAGCTGTGGCTGATTTATTTTCCACGCCTGCTCGGAAAAGAAGCAGGGATATAAAAGCGCCACACGCTTACCCAACATACAGAGAGGCTTTCTGGCGAATTTGAGTCTCCCACGCCATCCCTTGTAGCGACAGCAGCAGCCAGCTGCCCAGATCCTTAAGGCAAATTCCGCTCCGAAGATGAAAATGGCAAAGGTTTCCTATCAGAAAGAACATGGGGAGAAAAAACCCTGCAATAACAAAATTTTGAGAGGAGTATATCGCTCGATAAAACAACTCTAGGTGCTCAAAATGAATTATTTGGATAAAGAGAATCTGGCTGGAAGCAGAATGTTTCACAAATGGGTCCATCCAAGCCATTGGCTAGGGTTGGTGGGGGCAGTAGTCCCACAGAAAAGTATTTGTTGATTCGATTTTTAGCCTGCCTTTATTATTGCTTATATGTCCATATTAGAACAGATCTACTATTCCTTCCTCCTCCTACTGTCCTCACAGCAATAACCCTGTGAGGTGAGTTGGGCTGAGAGAGAGTGACTGGCCCAAAGTCAGCCAGCTGCCTTTCACGCCTAAGGTGAGACTAGAACTCACGTCTCGTGGTGATTGGCCCAAAGTCAGCCAGCTGCCTTTCACGCCTAAGATGAGACTAGAACTCACAGTCTCCTGGTGATTGGCCCAAAGTCAGCCAGCTGCCTTTCATGCCTAAGGTGGGACTAGAACTCACTGTCTCCTGGTGATTGGCCCAAAGACAGCCAGCTGCCTTTCACGCCTAAGGTGGGACTAGAACTCACAGTCTCCTGGTGATTGGCCCAAAGTCAGCCAGCTGCCTTTCACGCCTAAGGTGGGACTAGAAC
>NW_015399790.1:5241-6479 GCF_001527695.2 Protobothrops mucrosquamatus
TTGCTTCTTGTCCTGCCTTCAGGTGCTTTGGAGAATAGCTTGACTCCCTCTTCTTTGGGGCAGCCCCTGAGATATTGGAACATTGCTGTCATGTCCCCCCTCGTCCTTCTCTTCATTAAACTAGACATACCCAATTCCAGCAATTGTTCCTTATATGTTTTAGCCTCCAGTCCCGATCATCTTTGTTGCTCTTCTCTTTTCTAGAGTCTCAACATCTTTTTTTCATCATGGTAACCAAAACTGGACGCAGTACTCCAAGTGTGGCCTTACCAAGGCATTATGAAGCCTAACAAATCAAGAACTAGAACATCTTTGCTTCTGGATGGTGTGATACTGCTCCAAACAGAGTTGGTGTGCAATCTGGGGGTCCCTTTGAGTCTTAGAAAGCAGGTGGCAGCGGTGGCCAGGAGGACCTTTGTGCAACTTTGTGTTGCGTGCCAGTTGTTGCGCCTGTTCCTATACTATGAGGTTCTGTTCACAGTCACTCTTGTCTTGGTCACTTCCTGGATAGACTACTGCAATATGCCATACCTGGCACTGTCCTTGGAAGAATATAGAGAAGCTTCAGCAGATACAAAATAAGGTGGTATAGGCAGATATATGTGGGTCTCTAGATGGACCCATATTGCTCTCTGTTCTGCGAGCTGCAATGGTTGATAGTTTGCTTCCAAGTCCAAGGTGCTTATTTTGAGCTTGAAAGCTCCATACAATGTCGTCTGAAAGACCTCCTCTTCAGTTGCATTTACCCACCCTAGCAGGTCCAGCAGGAGAAGCATCCAGCAGGTCTCATGAACAGAAGTGTCCCATCTGATGGGATCTAGGAAGCGAGCCTGTTCTGCCATTGCATCCACCCTCTGGAACATTATCCCTCCCAAGGAGAAATTAGATCGCCCCTAATAACCTGGAAAAACTTAAAATAATCTGGAAAAAATTCAGAGAAGAGCAACTAAGATGATCAAAGGCCTGGAGACCAAAACATACGAAGAACGGCTGCGGGACTTGGGTTTGGCCAGTCTAAAGAAAAGAAGAAATAGGGGAGACATGATAGCAGTATTCCAGTATCTGAGGAGCTACCACAAGGCAGAGGGGGGCAGGTTGTTCACCAGAGCACCAAAGGGAAGGATGAGAAACAATGGTTGGAAGCTGATCAAAGAGAGAAGCAACCTGGAATTAAGGAGAAACTTCCTGACAGTGAGGGCAATCAACCAGTGGAACGGCTTACCTCCAGAAATTGTGGG
>NW_015399791.1:0-1448 GCF_001527695.2 Protobothrops mucrosquamatus
TCTCACATTTGCTACCTGATGCCAGTACAGATTCTTTATTATTTGGATGTCTTTGTCATCTAGTCCCCCTTGTTTCAGAATTTCTAATAGTTTGATGTGTCTTATTTTATTAAAAGCTTTTTTGAAATCAATGAAGCACATGTAAACACTGTGATTGACATCTCTACAACGCTATACAAGAACCTGAATGCTGAACAGCGCATCTCGTGTACCAAGATTGTTTCTGAAACCAAATTGTGTGTTACCTAGACACTCTTCAATTTTGTTGTATGTGGAACTCTGTGGAATTTTCTTAATTAAGACATCATAGACTTATGGGGGAGTTTAGAGGGAGCCTGGAACCCCCACAGAGTGTGTCCCCGGGTGGCAGATTGGGGGGCCCTACCCATTATGGGTTTATACTGTACTTTATACTTTATACTGTAATGGCGGGTTGGAGGGAATGAAATACCTCCCATGGACCAACAGGTCTGGTGAGTGGCAGATGGCTCCCCAGTGTCGACTGAAGGAGGAGACCATATTGGTTGGAACGGATTCAGAAGAACAGCACACGGTGTGGTGGCAGCCACTTGAACAGCATGTGTACAGTGGTGTAGAAAGTAAAGGGAAGACTACTACACTATATATTTCCCAGGAAAATCATGTTAATGGCGGCAAAACCTAGTTGGCTTACAAGCAATAAAAACACAGTACAGAAAATTTAAAAAAATAAAAGAGGCTACAGATTGTATGTTTTTCTTTTACATCAAAATGTTATGGTACATTTGAAGGAAATTTTGCTATCATCATTTTTTTTTCCAGAGTGACATTGCAGGAATTCTGGGTCTGTGAAATACTTATTGGATATATTGGATATGAGCAGAAGTAGGCCATCTTTTTATGACAGTGGGCTATGTGCTGAACATTTGAGGGAGCAAACTTTGAGGGGGGACTTGGCACGGCTTGGGAGGATTCGGTGGAGGACTTGGCACAGCTGGGAGGATTCGGATGGCCTGGTGGTGGAGGCCTCGGCCCCGCTCTCCTCCGGCCTCGTTCCCTGGCTTCCGGCCCTGGAGGGTCCAGTTTTGGTCCTGGCTTCCGGCCCTGGAGGGTCCAGCTTTGGTCCTGTTCCGGCCGGTGGAGGACTTGGCACGGCTTGGAGGATCTCGGCTTTGACTTGGTCTCTGGCCGTCGGAGGCCCCGGTGTGGCCTGAAAGGCCCGGAAGATCGTGGCTTTGACCGTGCTTTCGGCTGGCAGAGGACCCGATATGACCTGGAAGACCTTGACTGCGGCCCCGTTCCCGGCTGGCGGAGGACTTGGCACACTCCGGTTCGAGAGTCTGGCGGGCTGGTGACTTGGTTGGAGGAGGAGTGTGATCTGGTGGCCTGGAGGCTGGATGGTGGACTTGGTTGGGCTTTGGCCTGGCTCACTAATTTTACCAACTTTACCAACTCCACGAGGATTGTTT
>NW_015399791.1:4800-5926 GCF_001527695.2 Protobothrops mucrosquamatus
CGCGGCCGCATTCTGGACCAGTTGAAGCCTCCGGATGCTCCTCATAGGGAGCCCCATGTATAGAGCATTACAGTAGTCCAGGCGGGAGGTGACGAGGGCCTGAGTGACTGTGCGCAGAGCGTCCCGGTCCAGAAAAGGGCGCAACTGGTAAATCAGGCGAACCTGATAAAATGCCCCCCTGGTCACGGCCGACAAATGGATGTTTATAATTTATTGAAGAGGGAGAAGGGTGATGAAAGCAGAGGGAAAGCATTCAATGAGATATTATTTCAGCTTGCAGGACTGGCCTAGGGTAATTTTTAGAGGGGTTTTAATTATATTTTAATTGGACAATGTTCAAATATTTCTTTTAATTAATTTTAAATTTGTAATTGTTATTTATGTATTTTAATTGATTGTCAGACGCCCTGAGTCCGCGAGGAGAAGGGCGGGATATAAATCCAAATATAATAATAATAATAATAATAAGATACAAAAAAGACCTAAATGGACATTGTTAGAAAAAGAAATAAAAAAAAACAATAGAATAGACTATTGAAATGAAACAGCTGTCACAATATATAACAGCTTGTTCAGTCAAAATGAAAATTTGTTGTCACTGCTATATACCAATGATCAGAATGTAACCTGTGTGAAAAAAAATATTTAGAACGCAAAACTATGCAAATTTATTTGAGCCATTGTATCTGTTTAGATAAAAGATCCCAAGATCTTTAACTCCAATTTATAGCTGACTAAGAAAATATTAATTATTGTGACAACCTTTTGTGTATTAATGTGTGAGTATTATAAAAAGGGCTAGTTTTGTTTTGGGGGAAGAAGAGGGAGATGTGTAGTATATAACTATCTTGAAAACTTTGCAATGTAGTATGAGTCACTAAATAATCCTTTTCCACATGAATTGCAAGCATTGATATGATATGTATCTTGAGCATACGCTATACTGTATATATTGGTACATCACATACAGTATCCCATTTACTATAGTTGGTAACTGCCAACAGTATGTTGCTTTGCAAGGTGGCCTCTACAATAAAAATCCTAACTTGCACAGAATATCCTTAGTGTGCTTGAGGTAAAACTTGGATTTGGTTACACTTGTAGTATACCTATCAAAATGTAAAAA
>NW_015399791.1:9815-10859 GCF_001527695.2 Protobothrops mucrosquamatus
AAAAGAAAAGAAATATATAGAGAAATGACTGCCCCTTCATCACAATAAGTATAAATAATTTTAGTAACTTATCATCTTTTCTTAAATAAAACAAATGATCTCTTCTTCCCATATCCTATCTCTTATCTATAAACATATTTTAAACTTCATCATTTAGTTCTGATCAGCAAAAGTCCAATAAAGTTTACCAGAATAACAACAAAATACCTATTTTAACCTTGATCAAATAAACCACATTTATATTTTTTGTTTTACTTTTAATAATCTTGATCTTTAATTCCTTCAAATATTTATTTATTTATTTGCATCCTGCCTTTATTACAAATAACTCTTCTTCTTCTACAAATAACTCACCTTTTTATGTTGCCTTTATTATTTTCATAAATAACTCAAGGAAGCAAACATGCCTAATACTCCTACCTCCTCCTATTTTCTCCACAACTACAACCAAAATAATGTCCTAGAACTTAATTTATTTTTATGTGGTGTTTCACAAAATTCTTTAAAGCTTTAACTAGTTTCTTTTGTAAATAGAAAAATAGAAAAGTTATTCAGGTCATCCTTTTTATTTGTATATCTGTCAAGTGCCAGAGAAATCAGAAGGTACAGGCAGTTCAAATGAGTATAAAGATTTATTGTAAGCTTAAGTTCTCTACAAGAAAGTAAACTATTAATGTTCAAAACAAATTGACAGTAGATAAGAGTCAAAGGAATTCAAAGTGGGCTGGACTTAGATCTCTTGTGGGTGTGAAGGGACTCATGATTGATGACACATTTGATCCCTCCCTCGGGCTCAGCCTGGTCATCTCCTACAATATAGTTATGGGGGATCTCAACCTGCCATTGGCGGGTGAAACGTCGGCGGTGGCTCGGGAGTTCATGGCCTCCATGACGACCATGGACTTGACCCAATTAGTTCATGCCCCCACTCACACGGGAGGACACACACTAGATCTAATTTTTGTCTCTGGCCAGTGGCAGAATGATCTGGAAATGGGGGAGATAAATATAGAGCCCTTGTCATGGTCAGATCATGCACTCCTT
>NW_015399791.1:13689-16294 GCF_001527695.2 Protobothrops mucrosquamatus
GGCCTAGGATAATTTTTAAGAGGGGTTTTTTAGAGGGGTTTTTAATTACTTTTTAATTAGACAATTTAAATATTTCATTTTAATTAATTTTAACTTGTGATTGTTAGTGGTGTTTTTTAATTGATTGTCAGCCGCCCTGAGTCCGCAAGGAGAAGGGCGGGATATAAATTCAAATAATAAATAAATAAATAAATAAAAATATCATTTCTAATTATTTAGACATCAGCCTATTTCATTTGAATATTCAGTGAGATAAATTTTCCCACATCATTCTTGTAACCTGTCATTTTTAATCCATTTTTCATAACAGTCTTGGTTTGTCCAATAAAATTTGTACCTTTTCCATAACTGCCAGGAAAGAATTGGTGAAGTGAAGATGGCTCATCCAAAAGTAGAGCCAATGTCCATGGTGGAATGAGGATGAAGATGAGAATCTTTGTAATTCCTCCCTGGACTACAAGACGACTTGAGATTGCCCACAAGTGCTCCATACAGTTGCAAGACAGTGGTCTGGCATGTTTAGAGCTCTGAAAGATGAGGGAATAGCTATGTTGCTCAATTCATGGTCAGCAACTTTAAAGATACTGGGTTTCCATACTTCTTTTTCTACTCATGTTCAGAAATTGCTAATCAACTGTTTTTCAGCTACTAGGATCAACAAGTCTTACTAAACCAGCTGAATTTCATTCAATCCTTAGCAACAAAAAGTATAAAAACTTTATTTTCCAAAGCACCAGAAGGCAAGATAAGAAATAATGGATGGAAACTAATCAATGAGAGAAACAACCTGGAATTAAGGAGAAACTTCCTAACAGTAAGGACAATTAATCAGTGGAACAGCTTGCTATCAGAAGTTGTGGGTGCTTCATCACGCGAGGTTTGTAAGAAGAGACTGGACAGCCATTTGTCTGAAATGATATAAGGTCTCCTGCTTGAACAGGGGGCAGACTAGAAGACCTCCAAGGTCCCGTCCAGCTCTATTCTGAATTGATTGACTGAAATTTGAAATAAGATGCTGGAATTAATTATAAGAATTCTTCCCATGGGAAAATGCTTTTGTTTGGAATTCTTTAAAAAACAATAAGTAAGACTTTAAAAATTGGACACTAGAGGGAACTAGAAGGAACTAAAGATTACAATTAAGAGAGAAGAATACTTACATTTCACTTACAATATAGAATGGAGCAAAATATTTTAACATTAAACATGTTAAAGGTTATTTTTGAACAATGAATCCAGAAATTATTTTTAAGAATATCTGTCTTGATAGACTGTGTTTCAAAGATTTATGGATATTTTACTGGATAAGACTGAGACTGATCTGAAAGTGGATTTAAAAATGATAAACTATAAGAATTCTTTTCTTTTTCTTTACCATATTTTCATTCTTGCTTTCTTCTCTTTTCTTCTCTTTTTTCTTTCCTGTACTTTTCTTGTTTTAGTTTGTAGTATTTTTTTAATGTTGTAGCAATAGCAATAGCACTTAGACTTATATACCATTTTACAGTGCTTTACAGCCCTGTTTACAAAGTCAGCATATAGCCCCCAACAATCTGGGTCCTCATTTTATCAACCTCAGAAGAATGGAAGGCTGAGTCAACCTTGAGCCAGTAAGAATCGAACTGCTGGCAATCAGCAGGTTTAGCCTGCAATACTGCATTCTAACCACTGGGCTACCACAGGTCAATTGTAACTTTTAATAAAATTATGTTTAAAATATATAAATATTCTGTGCTAGGACTTCTGGTTTTGCACCATAGTGGAGCGGCTAAGATATTGAGGAGCTCCGCACCCCATAGCTGGTTTCGCCCTGCCAGGGGAACCTAAATGGGTCTAAAGTCACCCCAGAGAGGCGACAAAGAAGGAGGGGCCCCTGCTGATCGCAGAACGATGGCGGTTGTTCCACTTGATCCAGGGGAAGCCCTCCAACCCAACAGGAGAAAGGCTAGCCACATCTCACTGACTAGCCCAAGCTACCAGCAGCCAAATTTCAAAAGCACTAACCAGAACAGCAGTGAACAGCATGCTTGTAACTGGGTGAGAATATCGATTTTCTCTGTCCTATCTTGTAACTGGTTTCCTGGAAAAGATCCCTAAGAAGAAAAATTCTCTGAAAGTGAGAAGGGAGGGGACCACACCCCACCCTTCCATAGACAGAAGCGGTGAATTAATTTGTATGGGGAATAGAAATATATTGAAATGAAGTTAATAATACTACAGTCTGGATAAATCTGAAAATTAAGAAAACTGTTAAGATTTCACATCTAAAAGAGTATTGATGAAATTACAAAAAAATAACTCTTTGTTTTAAAAGTTGGAAATTGAATAGCTACTGATATCTAGTGGAGGATTAGAGCATAGAACAACAGCTGCATTGACTTAAAAATTGGCAAGACACCAGAAATAAAAAAAAAACAATTTGTTCCTCTGAATCTTACTGAGCCAAACAGAAAACAGCTGGGAACAAAGGAAAGAAAATACACTGGGCCACCTATTACAGATTGAGAACTATATTTGTTTTAAAAACTGTTGACCTTCTGGGATTATAAATACTTACTGAGCTGTGATTTTTAAGCTCAAGAATTGTTTGCAGAAAAAGAAAACC
>NW_015399792.1:0-4059 GCF_001527695.2 Protobothrops mucrosquamatus
TTTAATTTATAATTTAGCTCTATTTCATTTATGCATCAGCCACTGTCTATTCATACTCTACTATATAATTTTATTTTTGGTAAAGAGCTTGTGTGGAAAGAACTAGTGTTGCAAAATTGGATAGATCTTGCAGAGCTGCACATCAAGATACATGGAGCTGCTATAAAAAGCCAAAGAAACTCAATTGCAATTTTATTGTCCAGTTTGATAGATTTCCTGCCACCTTTGTAGCAGGGAAGCCGTTTGTCACTGTAGCCTCTTTTCCAACTGCAGTACTACGCTTTATAAGCAGTGATGGCTTTTGTGGCATAATTGCACTACCTAGGTTTCTTTTGCTCTCAGGATTTGAAGGTGTACATAATCCTATTATAGCTAAAGCCTGTTGTAATGCTCTGATTTTTAAAAAAAATCAGTATTTTTATATCTTTCCTCCCTCTTGTTTCTGCTCTTTTCATTATATACTGTGTAAAATAACTTGCTTTTATTGCCTAGTTTCTATATTAGTCCTAAGCAGAATTAACCACAAAGGAACCCAGATAGAAGCTATATTCCTATTGTGATAAATTCTTCTAACATTTCTTCAGTTTCAGCTTGTTTATGTCTTCTTTACTTTTGCTAAATCCTTGCAACTTCTTAAAGTGAATTTATTTTCTGAAAATATATTTTGGGAGTAATCTGGATAATTTATTTTTTCTGTTGCAATTTGAATAATGTATCAACATATATTTAAAATATTTATTGATACATTAATTTATATCACATGTAATTTTAAGTTTTGACTATAGTTACATAACGTTTAGAAATTACTTAGCCCCCAAGAATTGAGAATTCAAATGCAATAAATTAAAACAAGGGATAAACTTTAGTTTTCTATTTAATGTTTTGGCAAAGTATAAGATTGAATAAGATGCCAAATATAATCACTCAGTGAAACTGATGTCCATAAAATTAAGTTGAATTATAGTTATTTACTTGATTTGCCCAGGCTTGCAGATGCAGACAAATTGAAAAAAGAAGACCAGCAAAAATGATTTGTTGGTTGTATTGAATTATGGGGAAAGATTAAAGAGTCTGAAGGCATGAAAGGAGGATGGCTGAATATTGAAATGCGTAAATTTGCCCCATAGAGCTTGAAAATGGCAGACCTTGAAGGCCTGGGATGTTCTTATCCCAATGGAATAACTTGAGGAATAGAAGTAGTAGAATTAGAATTCATATAAACCTTCAGAATTTAAAACATGAAAATACTCTTGTAAAATAAAAATAAAACTTTGGGCCATGATTGGAAAGACAATGGAAAAAAATAACATATAACCGTTGACTTAAACAGGTATCCCATATCCTTAGAGGGTTGACCCCTTGATGATGAAAATGCATTTACCCCTCAATATATCTGCAGGACTCCCCCTAAACTTTCTACAGCATCAGAGGTTCTTGCTTACATATATTGGCTTTTATTATCAAAATGATATTTTTGGATTGACAACTCATATATTTCAATTATGCTGTTTAAAGTGAAGTGATTAGTCAAAATGTAAAACACTCAATATTAATTTCAAAATAGAATAAGAGAAGTATCAAATATAAAGCTGAAAATTAAAGAAGTAACAGAGCACACTAAAAACACCCTAGTGACTCTTGAGCTGTAATTTGCAAAAGTCCATACTACTTTAGTTAAATGCACCTAAGGGAAAAAGAGAGAAAACATAAGAGTATATTTTTACGTATGTCTAAAATTTAAAAAAAGTTGAGAAATTTCTGTTGTTTCATGAGAATTACTTTGAAGCATAAATGAGGAGCAGAAGAAAAGATAAAAATAGAAGGTATAGAAAAAATGTCAGGTTATATTGGACTGGAATGGTTAGAAATTATAAGACGTATAATTAAAGATCAGAATTGTGAAAGTACAGAAAGTCAAAATAAGAGCCTTAAATTTAGAAGAAATGCTTAAGCTGGATATTAAAGAATAATACAGATTTAATACATTTTGTGCAATAGAAAAATATTATGTAGAGAGCTACTGACCTATAATTGTAATTATGGAAAGAAACATTTTGAATATTTCTATGAATATTCAATCCATACTAGTATGGCATTTGCTGATATTCAATCAAAGTGATAAAATCATCAAACACTATAAGTATATTTAACTAGTCCCCAAATAAGTGGAAATTTGCTACTTTTAGGGAATTGTTGTAATGTAGCCAAACTTCTCCTTATTCTCAAAACAGGTTCACAAAACACTAAAACTTCTTAGAAGGTAAGGGAGTAGCATAGAACTGTCTGGTTGGATAGCAAGTAATATCTCCTATTTCATCTTATGTGGATGAGCAGCCCTACTATACTTGTCCTTGCTGTAGTCTCTTCTAAAATATACAGTGAGGAAAAAAATTATTTGATCTCCTGCTGATTTTGTACATTTGCCCACTGACAAAGAAATGATCAGTCTATAATTTTAATGGCAGGTTTATTTTAACAGTGAGAAGACAGAATAACGACAAAATAATCCAGAAAAACACATTCAAAAAGTTATAAATTGATTTGCATTTTAATGAGTGAAATAAGTATTTGACCCCTTCGCAAAACATAACTTAGTACTTGGTGACAAAACCCTTGTTGGCAATCACAGAGGTCAGACGTTTCCTGTAGTTGACCATCAGGTTTGCACACATCTCAGGAGGATTTTGTCCCACTCCTCTTTGCAGAACCTCTCCAAGTCATTAAGGTTTCGAGGCTGACATTTGGCAGCTCGAACTTTCAGCTCCCTCCACATATTTTCTATGGGATTAAGGTCTGGAGAGTGGCTAGGCCACTCCAGGACCTTAATGTGCTGCTTCTTGAGCCACTCCTTTGTTGCCTTGGCTGTGTGTTTTGGGTCACTGCCATGCTGGAATACCCATCCACGATCCATTTTCAATGACCTGGCTGAGGGAAGGAGATTCTCACCCAAGATTTGACGGTACATGGCCCCGTCCATCATCCCTTTGATACGGTGAAGTTGTCCTGTACTCTTAGCAGAAAAACACCCCCAAAGTATAATGTTTCCACATCCATGTTTGACAGTGGGGATGGTGTTCTTGGGTCATTGGCAGCATTCCTCCTCCAAACATGATGAGTTGAGTTAATGCCAAAGAGCTTGATTTTGGTCTCATCTGACCACAACACTTTCACCCAGTTCTCCTCTGAATCATTCAGATGTTCACTGGGAAATTTCAGACGGGCCTGTACATGTGCTTTCCTAAGCAGGGGGATCTTGCAGGCACTGCAGGATTTCAGTCCTTCATGGTGTAGTCAGAGGCGTAGCGTGGGGGGTGCAGGGGGGGGCCGGCCGCACCGGCCGCAACATCTGGGGGGGCGCGCTCGCACTCGCAGCTCTCTGCCCCTGCCTGGCTCACTCACTCTCTCTGCAGTGCTGGCTGTGCGAATCCGATCCGAGCCGCCGGGTTGCCGACGCCGCCCACTGTGGAGGAGGGCGCAAATTACTTGCCCCGGGTGCTGACAACCCACGCTACGCCACTGGGTGTAGTGTGTTACCAATTGTTTTCTTGGTGACTATGGTCCCAGCTGCCTTGAGATCATTGACAAGATCCCCCCATGTAGTTCTGAGCTGATTCCTCACCGTTCTCATGATCATTGAAACTCCACAAGGAGAGATCTTGCATGGCATCTCAGACTGAGGGAGATTGACAGTTATTTTGTGTTTCTTCCATTTGTGAATGATCGCACTAACTCTTGTCACTTCTCACCAAGCTGACTGATGATAGTCTTGTAGCCCATTCCAGCCTTGTGTAGGCCTACAATCTTGTCCCTGACAAAATCAGCAGGAGATCCTTTTCCTTCACTGTAATGAACTGGACTAATGGACTACTGTAATGCTCTCTACATGGGGCTCCCTTTGAGGAGCACCCGGAGACTCCAACTGGTCCAGAATGCGGCCGCGCGGGCGGTGTTGGGAGGGACTCGTCGCTCCCATGTAACACCGCTGCTGCGCGAGCTGCACTGGTTACCAGTGGTCTTCCGGGTGCGCTTTAAGGTGTTAGTTACCACCTTTAAAGCGAT
>NW_015399792.1:5306-6479 GCF_001527695.2 Protobothrops mucrosquamatus
TAACAGCAATTTTAATTGGAAACACAGCCGTCAATATTTGGTTTTTAATTCGGTTTTTATTGGGGTTTATATTTTTGTGTTTTTGTATTTTTGTATTTGTGTATAGTATCTGTTTTTAAATATGCTGTGAACCGCCCTGAGTCCTATGGGAGAAGGGCGGTATATAAATTAAATTATTATTATTATTATTATTATAATTCAGGAAGTTGCTTGCGTGTATACTTTCTTTCTCTCTTTGTAAAAACAAACCACACAAAATTCACCCAGTTTGAGTATTGTCAAAAAACAAAAACCCTCTCATAATTTAGAATCAGTATAGTGGACAAATAAAAGAGTTGATTAAGAATAGTGAGAAGAGAAGATTTCTCTTAAGGATTAGCTACTATTAGTGATTAATAGAACAATTTGTATGCAAAATTAATGCTAGGTGTATATGTACAGTAGCTATAGATTCTATAGCTAGCAGTTTCTTGTTCCACTAGAATAATTAGCCTCATTGTAGATGGGATATATCAGCTATTAACTGTACCCCTTTTTTCTCAGTTTCACCATTTTTTTCTTTTGTATCTAATGTGCTGCAAGAACATATAAGAAATCATATTCCTCCTTTTATTAGAATCACAAGCTAATAAGCATATCTTTCTAAGGAAGCAATGTTATACAAAACACACAAAAAATAAGAAATAGTAACAAAAAATAAAATATGAAATATGGAATATAGAAATATGAAAAAGAAATCTAATCAAATTTATTTTATTACAATGAAACCTGTGTTTCTGTCTGTATAAACTGTATAAACCATCATTGCTCCTATATTGATTTTTGTTTTTAGACAGACACCTCTTGTTTAGGATTTCTTTCTGCTCCAGAAGGAAGCAGAAAGGAAGTCTCCTTCCTCTCAACCTTTCATATAGTTTCAGATAGGATTCAGGTCCGGACACAGGACTGAGATAGCATTGTTTGCTCTCCTGAACGGCATATGTCAGGACTTGGATGGGGCAGGGCAGCTTTTTTGGTCTTTTTAGATTTTTCAGTAGCTTTCAGTAGCATTGAGCATATATTTTTCTGGACTGGGATTGGACATTGGAGGCCTTGTTATAAAATGGTTCTGTTCTGTATTCAATTCAGTCTGTAGTAGTGAGGATGAGAAATCAGTCTGGTAACTCTGTTTTA
>NW_015399793.1:0-2283 GCF_001527695.2 Protobothrops mucrosquamatus
TTAGCTAGGGATCTTCAAACTTGGCCCTTTGATGACCTGTGGACTTCAACTCCCAGAATTCCTCAGCCAGGCACAAGTCATCAAAGGGCCAAGTTTGAAGACCCCTGTCTTAAATCTAACAAACAAAATGGAGGCTGGCTGAGGAATTCTGGGAGTTGAAGTCCACAAGTCATCAAAGGGCCAAGTTTGAAGACCCCTGTCTTAAATCTAACAAACAAAATGGAGGCTGGCTGAGGAATTCTGGGAGTTGAAGTCCACAAGTCATCAAAGGGCCAAGTTTGAAGATCCCTGATCTTAGCATACGACGGATAATTCCTGAACATTATTCCTTCTTCGGTGTCCCTGTGATCCTGACAATATATTGAACTTGAGTGTGTAAAACAATAACATTGGCAAATCGCTGGAAGCAGCTGCTACGGTTGCAGTAGCTCGACAAGTCATTGTGGTGTCAGAAATAGTTGCCGTCAGACAGCGGGTTGGACTGATCTACACATTGCACAATTATTTGTTAGCCGTGTTCGTCTTCTCCTACGCGCTTTGGATAAAGAAGTGTTGCATTTTGTGAAGCCGGCTTTGGTTTAGTGAAATGGTCCCGTTTTGTGTGAGTAGGGTGTAACAGGTGTTCTGCAGCTGGAAATCTTTTTGTGAACAAGCTTGCCCTTGGGTGGGGATCAAACTGGCTCTCAGTGCAGGGATGTTCTGCTCTGTGGCTTGCTGGGGTTATGGATCATAGGGAACCACTCAGGCTTAGACCACCAATCAGAATTTGATCCGTTGCAGCGTCTTGTCACAGTTCAGTCACCAACAACAGTTTACATCTTGGGAGATCTCTGTCTATTCCCTTTTACTTCCGCATTGTGTTATCTTTCTTCGTAAGTTGAGTCCAGCCCTGATTTTTCTTTTTAAGTAGCGGAAAGAACCCCGGGAAACAACATTTGGTTGAAATTGGTATAAAGATGCATTATGGTGAAAAAAGTAAGGTTCAACATTTAGGCAAGATAAACCAAATGCACAGGTAGAGTATAGGGGGTACCTTGCTCAATAGTAGTAACTGTGAGAGGGATCTCGGAGTCCTAGTGGACAATCCCTTAAATAGGAGCCAGCCGTGTGCTGCAGCTGCCAAAAAAGCCAACACAGTGCTGGGCTGCATTAAAAGAGGGAGAGAATCAAGATCAGGTGAAGTGTTAATACCACTTTACACAATGCCTTAGTAAGGCCACACTTGGAATACTGCATCCAGTTTTGGTCACCATGATGTAAAAAAGATGCTGAGACTCTAGAAAGAGTACAGAGAAGAGCAACAAAGATGATTAGGGGACTGGAGGCTAAAGCATATAAGGAACGGTTGCTGGAATTGGATATGTCTAGTTTAACGAAGAGAAGGACGAGGGGGGACGTGATGGCAGTGTTCCAATATCTCAGGGGCTGCCATAAAGAAAAGAGGGAGTCAAGCTATTCTCCAAAGTGCCTGAAGGCAGGACAAGAAGCAACGGGTGGAAACTGATCAAGGAGAGAAGCAACATGGAACTAAGGAGAAATTTCCTGACAGTTAGAACAATTAACCAGTGGAACAACCTGTCTCCAGAAGCGGTGAATGCTCCAACACTGGAAGTTTTTAAGAAGAGACTGGACAGCCATTTGTCTGAAATGGTATAGGGTTTCCTGCCTGAGCGGGGTGTTGGACTAGATGACCTCCAAGGTCCCTTCCAACTTTATTATTATTATGGATCATCGCAGTCAGCCAGATGTTCAGACTGGATTTGGCATTTTTTATTATTATTATTATTATTATTATTATTATTATTATTATTATTAATCTAAGAATAGTTTTGTTAGCTACCGTTGAGTCAGGTTTGATTCTTTGTGTGTGCTCTCATCTATAAAGTAATTACAATGTAATTACAGCTTAGTGTTATAATATCTTGGCTCATTAGAAATATACAAATAGTTGCAAATTGCCTAGAAAATCGTCAATGTAGTGAAATGTTCCAGAATTGTAAACGTTTTCAGGGATTAAAAAAAAAGTTGACTGTACTTACGTACTGGAATTGCGATTAATTTTTCTGGTGTTTTTTTCCCCCAAACTTTTAGCTGCGTGTTGACAAATGGTGGGGTAACAGAAAAGAGCTGGCAACCGTTCGCACGATTTGCAGCCATGTGCAAAACATGATCAAGGGGGTCACATTGGTAAGTTCCTTAAAACTTGAGCTTAAAACGCAAAATACGACCGTGCAGCTAAGTTCAGCTGGGGAGCTGCTCATTTTGGGACGAGCTGGGGTAAAT
>NW_015399793.1:10772-13380 GCF_001527695.2 Protobothrops mucrosquamatus
GGGGACCCTGAGTAGTCCATGGACTGTACTTTAAGCGACGCTGATCTAGGCTAATTGCTTCCAAGAGCTTTTAATTTTGGTCAAAGGCCCATGGATGATCTCACCTAATATATATCATCAACCACTGGTCCCCAGATATTTCCTTCCAATGGACTGGAGGGATTGTCTTTAGGACTGCAGTGGGAGAGAAGAAAATTTGCAAGCTTCAGGTGATAATTTCACCTGCCGGCCTTTTAGCTGATGCTACCTGTAAATTACATTCTGCAAAGTTAGCTACCCGTCACGAATTTATCGCCCTATGTACAGGCAGTCCTCAACTTAACGGCCACAACTGAGCCCAAAATGTCTATGGCTAAATTTGTTAAGTGAGCTTTGCCCCATTTTACGACTTGTCTTGTCACAATTGCTAAGGGAGCCGCTGCAGTCGTTAAGCTAATAACACCGTTGTAAGGTGAATCCGGATCCTCCATTGACATGGCTTGTCAGAAGGCTGCAAAACGTGATCGCGTCACTTGGGACGCTACCAGCGTCGTAAATATGAGTCGCTCGCCAAGCGGCTGAATTTTTGATCACGTGACCGTGGGGATGCTGCAGTATTGTTAAGTGTGAAAAACGGACATCAGTCCCTTTTTTTTCCAGTGCCGTCGTAACTTGGAACGGTCACTAAATGAACTGTTGTAAAAGCCGAGGACTGCCTGTGGTTGACGCTTGTTAGATTTTCCGTGGTCTCATGTAAGTGACCCTCGTTCAAATCCCCCCCCAATCGCCTTACACACCTTGCAAAACCTTATTAACAAAGTTCTTCATTAGGTAAATCGCCGTCGTGTCTTCTGTTGTCACATCTTTGTTGGTGAACCAGCCATTTTCCGCAATCAAGATCCTGGGAGGGTTGTATTCCGCTTTGATCCAGTTCAAAACCCCCCTCAAGTCGAGGGAGAAATTTTGGTCCATTTGGGGCACATTGCCCGGAGGTTTAAAGTTATTTGGCCCGAAGGAAAAGGCAAAGAAATCGGCGGTCCCTTTAAAATATTTCCTTTCGGTCGGCGTGACTTTTGGGAGCAGAACGGGAAGTTCCATCTTCAGCTCTTCGGGGTAATCTCCATCTCCGTGTATCGGCTTCGCAAACCAGCCTAGGACATTTTGGATGGACAGCTGACACTTTTCAATATCGGATTCATTATTGATTTGACTCGGCTCAACCCAGTGAGATCCCAACGTGATCGATACAAAACCTCTCTGCTGGGGTCGAAAATGTCGGTCGTAATTATGCCAGACTTTTGCATGAGCCTAAGGGAGAAAAATAATAATAATAACAGTCGGGGTTTAAATATATTACAGAGGTGAGCTGCAGTTTTTTGAAGAGCTGCAGATATATTTGTTTAGATGCGAACATTCAAATCCAGGTATTAATTATTGTTCATGATAACAGTGGAGCTAACAAAAAGACCAATAGGTTTATTATGGTATAGGATTTTATGAGCTAGCGTTTGGTTTATCACGTTAATTATCTGAAAAATTCAAGCATAATACATCTGTTAGCTCATTTGTGTAGAATTTATCGCTAGAGAAAGATTTTATTGATCAGCAATTTCCGTATGACAGGTGCATTTCTCCGTGAAATAACCCATATTCTTAGAAATGGAATCAGAAATGGGGAACAACTCTGGTGAATCAAGTATATACGGGTATTACAAGAATCTATTGATAGATCTCTGGAGGATTATGATAAAGACTTCTGATTTCTAAATGTAAAATAAAATCTTCAACTCAAGGTCGATCCTCAATGATTTCACACATTCATCCGTGTTTGAGGGAGATAAGCAGTTTAGAAATATGGAATATCAATAAATACTTTTCTTGGCAACAATACAGAATTTGTTGGCCACTATATTCTTTGGGGATGTTTATTCAACTTCACAATTTAGCCTACAGCTTCAGTTCTCCTACCCCACTATTAATTCAGTCTGATCTTAACTTGTTGAGATCCATCAAACTGGCTATGTGCTACAACAAACTGGGTTATAAGACACTGTTAAGAGTATAAAGCAATTAACAATTTCAAAATTACTAACACCTCTGCATTCTAGTTAACCAGTAAGCTGCAGGCTACATTCTGCAGAAAAATAGCCTATAAACTCGTCAATGAGGACAGGCCTATGGAGATCACTGGCTTATAGTGAATATTGCAGGCCCCACCTTCATTCATTCATTCATCGAATTTATTTGCCACCCATCTTGTTTCACAATTGAAGGGCACTTTGGCGTCCTTCACAGAAAGACTTAAGAATGCTTCTGAACAATAAACTTACAATTACGTGTAACGTAATACGTAATACACATTTGCTGGCTTTGAAGACGGCAGCAAAATTTGGCAGATGAAGAGTTGCTGCACCTTCCCATCACCTAGCACAGGGGCCTTCAAACTTGGCCCTTTTGTGACTTGTGGACTTCAACTCCCAGAATTCCTCAGTCGGCCATTTTGATGAAACTGCGGGCTTGGATCCAGACCAGGGGCCTTCAAACTTGGCCCTTTTGTGACTTGTGGACTTCAACTCCCAGAATTCCTCAGTCGGCCATTTTGATGAAACTGCGGGCTTGGATCCAGACC
>NW_015399793.1:18668-20346 GCF_001527695.2 Protobothrops mucrosquamatus
CTGCATTTACACAGGGATAGAATCAAGATCATGTGAAGTATTAATACCACTTTACAAGGCCTTGGTAAGGCCACACTTGGAACACGGCATCCAGTTTTGGTCACCACGATGTAAAAAAGATGCTGAGACTCTAGAAAGAGTACAGAGAAGAGCCACAAAGATGATCAGGGGACTGGAGGCTAAAGCATATAAGGAACGGTTGCTGGAATTGGCTATGTCTAGTTTAATGAAGAGAAGGACGAGGGGGGACATGATAGCAGTGTTCCAATATCTCAGGGGCTGCCACAAAAGAAGAGGGAGTCAAGCTATTTTCCAAAGCACCTGAAGGCAGGACAAGAAGCAACGGGTGGAAACTAATCAAGGAGAGAAGCAACCTAGAACTAAGGAGAAACTTCCTGACAGTGAGAACAATTAACCAGTGGAACAACCTGCCTCCAGAAGCGGTGAATGCTCCAACACTGGACGTCTTTAAGAAGAGACTGGACAGCCATTTGTCTGAAATGGTATAGGGTTTCCTGCCTGAGCAGGGGGTTGGACTAGACGACTTCCAAGGTCTCCTCCAACTTTATTATTATTATTATTATTATTATTATTATTATTATTATTATTATTATTATTATTATTATTATTATTATTATTATTATTATTATTATTATTATGTAATCTAAGAATAGTTTTGTTAGCTACCGTTGAGTCAGGTTTGATTCTTTGTGTGTGCTCTCATCTATAAAGTAATTACAATGTAATTACAGCTTAGTAATTAGGGTTTCCTGCCTGAGCAGGGGGTTGGACTAGATGACCTTCAAGGTTCCTTCCCACTTTATCATCATCATCATCATCATCATCATCATCATCATTATTATTATTAACAATTCTAACCTACTTGGGCCTGGTGTGGAATCAAAGAAAGTACGAAGAAACAAAGCAGGTCTATTCGTAAGACCCTTTTAGATGGTCTTTAGATGGTTTATCTGGACCTGGCCCCACCCAGAAAGATCAGTCTACCCAGAGAAGAGATGGGTTTTGCTTATCCATCGATCAACGCCCAACTTGATTACTTGGGAAATGTTTAGTGAGCCAAGAATCTTTAAGAAGCGAGTATCTACCCTACAACGTCTTCCCAATCCCTTGAGATTTCTCTGTAGGGTTTGTTCCCTCTCTTGGGATAAGATAGAGGTAAATCATTCATCGGCCTGAAGTCCTGTAGTCAGATGAAGTAAGGCCTCAACAAGCAAACATAGTGATTGTTTTGCTAATTCATTTATCAGCAAAATGTAGAGAAAATGGAGGCTAACCCATTGACTCCGTTCTGCTTGCGTAAGAAACGTCTCGGAATAGCTGACGTCACACCAAGCTACGGTTTGTCTTAGTTATAGATATGCTGAACAAACCTACTATGGATCGAGTTCACACCGCGGGCTAAGCTACCAACCGTGGTTATATCCACAACACTCTGTTCAGAGGTTTTCTCTCCCTAAGTCAGTGGTTCTCAACCTGTGGGTCGGGACCCCATTTGGGGTCGATCGACCATTTCATGGGGGTCGCCAAGCAAGGCTGTCCGCCATTTTTTTTGTCCGCCATTTTTTTCCCCTTTTCCGGCGGGTGCCTTACCTCCCTTGGGCTGGGCCAGCTGGTGGTCGGCCTGCTCCGTCTCTGCCGCTTGCCAGCTACGCCTCGG
>NW_015399793.1:22400-25146 GCF_001527695.2 Protobothrops mucrosquamatus
TGGGGAAGGGAAGGTGGGAAGGAAAGGGAAATTGGGGAAGGAAAGGGAAGGGAAGTGGGAAGGGAAGGTGGGAAGGAAAGGGAAGGGAAATTGGGGAAGGGAAGGGAAGGGAAGGTGGGAAGGAAAGGGAAGTGGGAAGGGAAGGTGGGAAGGAAAGGGAAGGGAAATTGGGGAAGGAATGGGAAATTGGGGAAGGGAAGGTGGGGAAGGGAAGATTTCCAATGCTTCCTACCCCAAGGAACCTCACTGGGGAAGCTGTCAAGAAGATGGAAGTTGTTCCCATTGCCCACCTATAATAAATTCAGTTTAGGTAAGGAAATATCTCTGGGAAAAACGATCCAATGGGACACACGTGACCTAGTATCTTTTTAACAAATAGCAGCATGGGGGTTAAGCTAACAAAGCACACATACCCTCCCTACTCTTATTAGACTTGTCCACCTAATTAACAACCCAACAATCTGGAAGCGATTTCGCAACTGCTGCTTTCTGGGGGGGGGTCTTCCCCCTGCACTTGGAAACACACCCCCCCCCCCACACACACACACAATTCTGGCTTACAAAGGAACTGTTTTCTGGAGCCTGCCATTCAAGAGCTAAGTAGGAGAAGCAGGCCTGAACCCGCTTCTTTCGAAACCCGGAGGAAGCCAGTCAGGTGGCTCCCAAGTTCAGACGCTCAGAAAAAAGTCCAGGTGATGTTGGCAAAACAATTTTTTTTTTATCTGATCTGATCACCTGTTGGCAGGTGAGGAGGATCTCAGCAAGCAACTTCAGAGGGAACTCAAAAAAGGCCAAGGGTGAAAAGTCTTGTGGTGACTGCAAGGGGACTTGCCTAGAAGTCACGAACAAAAATAAATTTCTAATATATATATATATATATATATATATATATATATATATATATATATATATATATATATATATATATATATATATATATATATATATATATATATATGAATGCTTTTTGAACACCCTTAATTCTTTGTTAGCAAACCTACAGCCCTGGGAATCTAGGGTGTGTGTGTGTGTGTGTGTGTGTGTGTGTGTGTGTCCCATCCAGGTACTAACCATCTTTGACCACGCTTAGCTTTTCCAAGTAATGGGTAGGCACTGCCCTGTGCAGAGGGAGAGAGGGAGAGAAAAACAGCCACCACCACACCTCTTTTAATTAATTGTGCAACTTCAACGGAAGCGTTTTAATTTCCACTTGGCAACTGAGCCGGCTTCATTCAGCTCAGTCAACAAATCTTGCGTTTCCTGTGGCAGCTGTACCGTTCTTTCTGCAAAAGGTTGACTATATTTCTGGGGATGGTTCCTGGAATTTTCCACCACCTGGTCAAGGGGTGGCTTTTGTTTTTGGAACCCTTCACAGCAGCGTGAGAGAAAAATGGGTATCTACGAAGGGACAGGCTAGATTTTTATCCTCCACGCGAGCGTGTTCACTTCGTTGTCTACAAAGGGTGATTTAAAGGCTAAAAGGGAATGAAATGACCGTGATTTGGACCTCTTTCCGAGGCTCTCATCCAGTCAACCTTTTAGCAGTGTGACTGTCAACAGCATCGTCAGCCTTTTTGTTCCCCAGTCCTCGACTTAACGACCACAATCGAACCCAACATTTCTCTCGTTAAGTGAGAGGTTGGTTAAGTGAGTTTGGCCCCGTTTTACAACCGTTCCTGGCCCCGGTTGTTAAGGGAATCACTTTGGTCGATAAGTGAGTCAAACCCGGTTGTTAAGTGAACCTGGATTCCCCCGTCGAAGGTCGCCCGAGGGGGATCGCGTGACTTTGGGACACGGCGACCGTCGTTAACTACGAACCGGCTGCCAAGCATCCGAATTTTGATCGCCTGATCCTGGGGGATGCTGCAAAGGTCGTTAACGCTGAAGAACGGTCGTTTTTCAGTCCCGTTGCAACTTTGAACGGTCACTAAACAAACGGTTGTAAGACGAGGACGAGCCGTAGAACAGCTCCAGTTGTGCTACTGAGGGCCCTCCGGAAATGGACGTGTCGGTATTCTTGCACCAAAGGTCTAATTTTGGTAAAGCAACCGTCGCAAGTTAAAGATCCACCTTCAGATCTAAAACCTACCCGTTTTGAATCGGGAAAAGACTGGCAGGATGGGCTTTGTGTGTAGGAAGTCTCGTTGCGTTACACAAAGTGGCAATATCTCTGTGGCTGTTCTTTCCCTTCGAAGGCACTAAGTGAAGTGTAATTATAAGAGACAGAAAGAGTTCAGATCGGATTGGAAGCAGTGTTGCCTGTAGCAAAAGCTGCCTCGACAATAATAAATTACTGATTACGGCCCCTCTGTTCACGTGTAATGCCCTGTCAGTGTGGTGGCCCCAAACGTCCGCTCTAGCAAGGCAGCAGAGAAATCTCAAAAAGAAAAAAAAAAAAACCACACACACAATATGACGATATGGGTTTCGCGCAATCTTTGAATTAGCTTTCTGATTTGATCAACGTAAATTTCGGGAAAACAATTGAAGTGAGGGAGTGAATCTTTCCTCCGAGATGAAAGAAATGCCTGAAGGAAGAACGAGCTTGATGTCCTACCGACGTTGGTAAATATTGACATGTTTATCTTGAAACAAAAAGAATGTGTGAGATCAGCAGCGGGTGGGGGGGGAGGCCACAATCTGGAATGAGAAGTTACCACTCCAGAATTAATGTATTTGTGATTCCTTCTTTTGGCTTGAACTCTAGAGCAATCAGCTATAGTTTGGGGGGCTCGTCTCAACATTT
>NW_015399794.1:5037-6477 GCF_001527695.2 Protobothrops mucrosquamatus
GTGTAGTCATTTGTCATTATATTCTCCAAGCAGCTTTCAGCGTAGCCAGCTTGAAAAGATTTCGTAAGTGAAACTTGGCAGGCGTCCCTTCAAAAATGGAAAGTAGCAAATGTTGTTATTAAAGAAACCGAATCCTTTTCTCTCACACGCCAGAAAAATAGTTTTTCCCAAAATCGATCCTGTAGTGATTTCTGGTGATATCATGGGGAAATAATCAGGTGGGTTTTTTTTTCAGAGTTATTATTCTATTCGTTTGCTAATTATATATCAATGTGTGGTGGAATGTAATCCCTAATGGCAGGAGGAAAAGAGCCCCCCCCCATCTTGTGACTCTGGACTACATTCCATCACACAGTGTAATGAATAAGTGACTATTTTTAAGCCAGTGGCATTCTTACTTGATGGCGATGTTTAGTTTTTATCCACAAATACGATATGTTCTTTTTTTGCAAAGCAAGCCATACACTTAAAAGCACAATAACATTGAAAAGAGTCTCTGGATAGATTCTTTTAATAGAATATAAAGTATGAAGAATCTCATCTTTATCACAATTCTTCCTTAAATTGATTGATGATCGTTAAGCACGTATTAGTGCTAAATTAAATTTTAAGTGGAGGGTTCCTTTCACCAGGACTGGCGTGCCGGGATTCTGACTACCAGAATCTTCCAAATGATTACGACGGCAATAGTTTCGGCAAATGGGTGACTCTCGAGTCTTTTGTAATCCTCGATTCACGAACCAGCCAATAGGAGCATTCTGTAAAAAGAACTATTCCGTGAGGTTTTTATGGTTTCAAACATTTCCAACTCACCTGCCAAAATCTGCAGCCCTCAGATTTCTGGGAGAAACGGCTGTCCAGATAAATCGCTTTCAGATTCATTTTTTGAGCTTTCATATGAAGAAATGGAGCGAAGCTCTGTTTTTCCCCTCTAAGAAATTCTTTTTTTTTTTTTCAAAAATTTTTATTTATTTTTCCATCATAAAAAAACAATCATAAGTAATCACAATAAACAATCAAACCCCCCCCCCCGACTTCCCAAACCTAATCCCAGGATAATATTCATATAAAAGTAAACAAATACTAATATCTCTAACTCCACAAAATATCTTAATCTATCAGAAAGGATAGAAATAAACAAACTTAAAAAAATCTAAAAACCTAAGTTGTATTCTACCACTCTATGTTTCTTTTGAATATAAACAATCCATCTTCTCCATATTGATAAAAATTGTTCATTCGAATGGTTCTTCAAGTAAGCCGAAATCTTTGCCATTTCAGCAAGATACGAAACTTTCAATCTCCAGTCTCCCATCGTAGGCAGAATTGGGCTCTTCCAATTTTGGGCTATTAGCAATCTGGCAGCAGATAAACAATAAAGCATCAAATTTATTTCTTTTGCATCTAAATCTTGCACAATACCTAAAAGAAACAACTGTG
>NW_015399795.1:0-6476 GCF_001527695.2 Protobothrops mucrosquamatus
CAAAACCTATGGGAGATGCAGCTGGCGGTCATTCAGAACGTTGCCAGCGCTTCCATTCTAATCCCCCCTCCCTCTTTCTTCTCCAGTCACGTGACCCAGAATGGAGCTATTATTAAGGAATTAGATAGAATTTCAGAGTCACAGTCTACGTGTTTTCCTTATCTTGTTAATCCTGCAAAAGTCTTTTCGCCCTTTTTTTAAATGGCTTTCTCAAAGCCATAATGCCACTCCAGAAATATGATGGCTGGGGAAGGGGAAATGGCTGTTGGGTTGCTAATGGCAGCCTTGCTAATGTTACGGCAGAAGCAGAAAATGTTAGGACCCATTTGAAATGAAAAGGACAATATTTTTCTTAAGATAATTTCATGCCTCCTTTCCTTGAGCGAGGCATACAATTTGGCTCTTCTGTTTCTGCACTAAAAGTACCGAACTCCAGTTGTGGTCCAGATTACATATACAGGTAGTCCTCGACTTACAACAGTTCAGTTAGTGACCACTCAAAGTTACAGCAGCAATGAAAAAAGTGACTTATGACCATTTTTCACATTTACAACCATTGCCGCGTCCCCGCGGTCACGTGATCAAAATTCAGATGCTTGGCAACTGACTTATATTTATGACGGTCGCAGTGTCCCGGGGTCAAGTGATCACCTTTGGAGGGGGGAGGAGAAGCCAAATTCACTTAATAACCATATTACTAACTTAACCACTGCAGTGATCACTTAACAGCTTTGGAAAAAAAGTTCGTAAAATAGGGCAAATTCACTGAACAACTGCCTTGCTTAGCAACAGAAATCTTGAGCTCAGTTGTGATCATAAGCTGAGGACTACCTATTCTATGAGACTGGTGGGGGGAAAAAACCTCATCCAAATTAGCATTAGCAACGTCCATAGACTTCTTGGTTTCTTGGTATAAAGCAGGGATAGGCAACCTTGGCTCTTTTATAACTCGTGGACTTCCAGAATTCCTGAGCCAGCCATGCTGAGGGGAAAGGGAGAGGTTTCCAAGCTGAGCCATGCCGCCTCAGGAATTCTGGGAGTTGAAGTCCAAGAGTCATAAAAGAGCCAAGGTTGCCTACCCCTAAAGTTAGCCAACAGCTCTGTTCTCATGAGGATGTTTCTGAATCCTTATTTCTCCAACTGCTTAAGTCAGTGATGGCGAACCTATGATAGGCGTGTCAAACATGACACACCATGACATTTAAAGTGACAAACCAGCATTCACCAATACCCAATAACTCTTCTTAAAAACACATCCCATTCTCACGCAATTTTGGAGGCTGCAGAGGTCACATGAGAATGGGGTGTGCTCTTACACGGTCTCTGGACTCTCTGAAATGCTTTTATTTTACTTGTTTTTCATTTTTGTTATTATTTGATGTTTCTTTATATAACACATAGCAACATACGTACATGACTGGACTGTTTTTTAAAAAATAAATTAATGTATAAAGAATTTATCCCTTTTGCTGGGGAGGGCAGTGACATACCAGCCGAATCAAGTTAGGCATTTTCTGAATTTGGGACACACCAAGCCCAAACGATTTGCCATTACTGGCTTAAGTCACACCTTACAGTGAGGTCTGAATAAAAAACAAAAGACAAAAGGGATTGACGTGTGTGGCAAGGGGAAAATCCCAGCTATCTCATGAGTAAGCAGTGAATGATTTTTTATATACTCAGCACCTGTTGAGCATAAAGTCTCCTATGCAGGAGAAAGGGAGGAGGGGGAAGCAGGATGGAGAAGAAACATGAGGGACGACACCAGCAAAAGTTAATTAAAAGATTAAGTAAGTGTCCAGTGGGAAAAATTGAGACCACACATTAAGTTTCAGTTAACATGATTTGTTGCTCAGGCCTATACAGAGGAATTTAATGGTCAGCACTAAATCGTCAGCACTAAATCGTCACTGGATAAGAGTTAAGGCAATTCAAGAGGGGCTAGAGTTGGATCACTTGTGGGAACATAATGATTCCAGACTGATTCCACTCTTGACTCTGCCTCCAGGCTCTACAGCAGGTGTGTCAAACTGCTGGCCCACAGGCCGGATGCATCATCCAGAAGCCACGCCCACTCCATTGCCGGCAATGGCAAAACTGTCCCGATATGTTGTGCGACATCACGTGATGTCGCGAGTTTGACATGTCTTCTCTACAGAAACTGCTGCAGTGGCCTGAACAGACCCACACAGCAAACTCCCCCACCTTCTACACTTCCAGGCTATGGACTGACCAGGTAAAGAGCACAGCTAGTGTTTTAAATTGGCAAGTCATTTAAAAGAAAGACTTTTAAATAAAGGAAGGCAGAGACTACTGTACTCAAGGTACTTCTTATATACCCACAGCTGAGGCTGGAGCGACCTCACGTGACGTCGCGTGACATATCGGGACTGTTTTGCCATTGCTGGCAATGGGGTGGGCGTGGCTTCTGCATGATGTGTCCAGCTCACAGGCCGGCAGTTTGACACCCCTGGTCTACAGAGACTGTTGGTGATAGATTAGCACAGGGGTCTTCAAACTTGGCCCTTTTATGACTTGTGCACTTCAACTCCCAGAATTCCTCAGCCAGGCACATTGGCTGAGGAATTCTGGGAGTTGAAGTCCACAAGTCATAAAAGGGCCAAGTTTGAAGACCCCTGGATTAGCAGAACAAGTTTCCAACTGCTGCAGTTATAACTATTTACTGTCTTGGTTAGGCATTTTATTTTGAATTTTACTTTGAGTTCTGCTTTGGACTGCTTAGGATCTAAAGAGGGTGGTTTTAAATTATCTATTCTAAAGAGTACTGGAGCAACTTACCTCTAGAAGTTGTGGGTGCTCCAACACTGGAGGTTTTTAAGAAGAGATTGGGCAACCATTTGTCTAAAATGGTATAAGGTCTCCTGCTTGAAGGCTTAAAGAACTGGGGAGAATAAACTTCACTGGGCTTCCTCTAGCTTTGGAGAATTCCACATCGGTGTTTAGTTCTATCAGTCTTTGCAAAATCTCAACAATTGTTAGATGCATAAATTTCTGGCTGGGAAACTCTGGATGTTGAAGTCCACATATCTTAGTTGCTAAGATTCAAAAACATGGAGTTACATGCTAGCCACCTCCCCACCTCCCGGACTACAAGAGTCTCTGCTACTATGCCATAGAAATGACATAGAAAGCTCCTTTTTGCTCAGAATAGAGCAGGGCTGTCAAACTCTCAATGTCATGTGACGTGTCATGACGTATCGCAGCTTTCTTTCCATTGCCAGCAATGGGGTAGGCGCGTTTTCGGCATGACGCATCTGGTCCACAGGCTGGCAGTTTGACACCCCTGGAATAGAGAGATGCTGATTGAAGTGCATAACGATGATGAATGATCAGAGTTGACAGACTGCCAAGTGAAAGGAGTCGTGGTTTTTGGTGGTTCTCACAGGCTGTTGCTTCTTATAGGTTATATCCTCTCAGAGGATTCCAAGGAAGATTCCTAGATCCTGCAGGGAATTCTAGGGTATCTTTCAATAAGGCTAATTAAACAAGAGAGGATTTTCAGATTTCAGTAAGATGAATGATTGTAACCAGAAAGAACGCATGCGGTAATCAATGTTAGGCAAGGGAGGACGCTTTAAAAAGGCTAGCTGGTTGCAAAATAACACAGTGCAAATGGGGGAGAATATTGTAACAGGTCAATTAACAGACATTACAAAATGATATAACATTCATCATTAGCCTTCACCATTTGATGCTTGCGAGACTGTTGGACTAGACCTTCCAGACTTCCCAGACACAATATTGTTTTCCAATACATTTGAAAAAACAGCAGGTAGGAAAAAGCTGACCTATTTTCAAACAAACAAACAAACAAACAAATTTTCTAGGCTGCCCATCTCCCTCAAGGAGGGATTCATATGTAAATATGTTTTTTTCTTTTACAACCCTGTTATCCCTTTTATCCAGGTGGAATCTGGGCAACTGAATGGAGCTGAGTGTTTACTGGCCAATGCTCTTCCTGACACCTAGGTGGAGTTCACAGCAGGTTTTTTTCTTTGCACCCTGATAGTGAGACATCTGTCACTGTCTAGGATTGAACTCTCAACCTTCCGAGTGGGAGGCGAGCCTCTTGACCTATAGGCCCCCGCACCACTCTAGGGACTCATGTTAACGTATTTAGAAATATGTTTATTTTTTACTTCTTATGCTGCAATGGGCCTTTTGAGTTCTTTTTGGGGGGGGGCTGTGATTTTATTGATTAGGATTTATTGTTTATATGATTTTAATATGCCTCATAAATTGTTCTGAGAAAACTTTGTATTGACAAGAAGGTATATAATTTTCTAAAAATTAATATTTGCAGCAGCTCTGCGCTTTTAAATCTAGACATTATACATTGGCTGTCACCCAGTAACAGAATCTATTTATTTTATTTGAATCCCACCTTTATTATTTTTACAAACAACTCAAGGCAGCAAATATATCCAATACAACCTCCTCCTCCTATTTTCCCCACAACAACAACCCTGTGAGATGAGTTGGGCTGAGAGAGAGTGATTGGTTGAAGGTCACCCAGCTATCTTTCATGCGTAAGGTGGGACTTGAACTCACAGCCTCTAGCCTGGTGCTTTAACCACGACCAAACTGGCTCCCACAGTCTATTCCCCAATATCATAGAACTGTTCACATGGGAAGGAGTGAGAAGGAGGGACATCAAGCCAATAACTATAATCATTGGCAGAAGATTCTATCCTGCTCTATGGACTAGAGAGTTGGTCTCTGACAGAAGGCCACCGGAAGAGACTAGAAGCATTTGAAATGTGGATTTACAGGCGGCTGTTACGTATAAGCTGGGTTGACAAGATCAGAAATGAGGAGGTGATAAGCCACCTGGGAAAGCCAAGGGAAATCATCAAAACAATTAAAAAACAAAAATTAGAATATTTCGGACATGTGATGCGACACCCAGAAAAATACGGCATACTCCATTTAATCCTCCAGGGAAAGATTGAAGGCAAATGAGGTCCAGGCAGAAGAAGAACAACATGGCTTCAAAATCTAAGGGACTGGTTTGGACAAAACTCAGCAGCACTTTTTCGTGCGGCTGCTGATAAAAACAGGATCGCCAACATGATCGCCAACGTCTGATAATGGATATGGCACAAGACGAAGAAGAAGATTGGCAGAAGAAAAAAAAACTATGCATCTAGTTGAATCCTGATTAGAAGAGTTTTGAGTTTTTATTCTTAATTGTTTTAACTGTTTATAGGTTTATAGAGTCACTTGGCTGAGATGAGTGGCTATAGAAATTGAATAAATAAATAAATTTCAGAGGTGCACAGTTGCCCAGAAGCAACACAAAGATAAGCAGGAGTAGCAGGAAGCAATGACAGCAAGCAAGCCTGCTAAATGGGGTTTTGTAACTGGGTTATCTCCCTGCTCAAAGGTCATTTTGTAAATGGGAAAGATGCAAGATAAAGCAGCAGCTGTTTTATGAGATGCTCTTCCCATCTGATATGTTTTTCACATGCCATAAATGCCAACTAGTCCCATAAGCTGGGCCTCCAGGATATAGATAATTATTGTCGTGTCTGAATTTTCCGAAGTCTCAAGAGAAAGGAAACGTTTTTTTAAACAAATTTTATTGGTTTTTTAATTAGAAAGGAAATACTGTATTTCTTATGCCCTGCTAACTAGCTAATGGTTTGCTGTGGCCAAATGAACCTTAAGAATTGGGTTCGTAGCACCAGTGCTTTTTTGTCATAGAACACACGGAATGGCGTCTGGCACCTTTTTTTTTGAAGGGAAGAACCGGCTCCTTCTAAGCTGCCAACACAAGTAAAGCTCTGGCTCGGTGAAAGAAAGCTGCCTGGGGAAATCGGGGGCATCGAAGGTCAACCCAGAAACACTTCCACGGCCATGAAATCAGACCCTCTTCTCTGGCTTGGTTCATGGAACTCCCCACCGCCGCCTGTCCTCACACCCGTGTTGGCCACCAGGGACCAGGACTGACTCCTGGAGCGAATCTCTTCGAGGGACCAGGCGCGTTCCCAAAGCAGCAGTGCCACCGCCGCCTTGCTTGCTCTGGCTCCAGAGGAAGCCTCTGTGTCATCAGAGGGGGAGGAGGACGAGGTGGAAGAAGACATGCCGGCTCTGAACAAGCGCCCTCTCAAAAGCCGCGGCAATGGCATCCGTCAGCTGATGCTGCTCATGTGATCTGCACCTTGGAAGCTCCCTAAAGCAGTTTCTCCCCCCCCCCCCCCGCTCCGTAAAGGGCTTTTGACTGGAGCCGGAGCTGTGCGTGAGTTCCGGCACCTTTTTTTTTTTTTTACAAAAAAAGCACTGCGTAGCACTGTTATAGATATATTTGTTTGTTTATTTATTTAGTAGGTTTAGAAGCTGCCTAAAGTAGGAAAATAATAAATGTCCATGGAGATTTTCAGTCATCCAGGTCATAGTTATCCCAAATATGCTTTCTCACGAGGCAACTGGACTTTCTTGTTTTTCTTTGAAGA
>NW_015399796.1:0-2425 GCF_001527695.2 Protobothrops mucrosquamatus
ATTTAATAAAACTGGAAAAATAAGGGGAAAGTTTGATATTTACCATTAAGTAAATAGAAATAGTGGAAAATGGAAATCTGTTATTAATACTATAAAACTCTTTTGCTCAGCCTGTACAGAAATGTAAATAAACTTAAATTATACAATTTATCTTCCATTTCTGGTGACTTCATTTCAAGAAAAAATTAAATTAACTACGAGTAATGATTAATTATACGTGTGTGTGTGTGTGTGTGTGTGTGTATCACACCATATAAATAATTTGAGAAGCTGGGAATGGAGACATAAGCAACAAAATTCCTTTCCTGGTGATGTCTTAAAAAATAAAAATGCAACTGAATAGATAGTAATCTGCAGTTGTGACTCACAGTGCTTGTACCATGTTTGTAACCAAGTCATGTTGGCAAAAGATGCTAACAAACACAAAAAACACTTTTTCAAGTATGTTCAAATAGAAAGAAAATAACTGTAACAGTTGTTCAGTGAATAAAGTGGCAAAATGCTACTAGTTTTACAAACTAAAAATTAATTTAACCAAACCTAAAATAAATAATAAATAAATAAAATAAAATGCAGAAGCACACAATTCTGGTTTTGACTCTGTGTTTATCAACAACTGGGCATGATGCCATAGTGGTTAGAATGCAGTACTGCAGGCTAATTCTGCCTAAGTCTGGAGTTCAATCCTGATGAGCTCAATGTAAACTCAGCCTTCCATCCTTCTGTAGTCAGTAAAATGAGAACCCAGATTGTTGGGGGCAATAAGCTGACATTGTAAGCTGCTCAGAAAGTGCTGTAAAACACACTTACATACGGAGCAGTCTAAGTGCTATTACTATATCTTTCCCCAGACATTTGGGAAGAACAGGCTAAAGATTGATAAAAACATAATCAGGGAATATTCATTTATTCTTAATGAGTTTAAATCTCACATTCTATCTATAAGTAATATACATCCACTGGTTATCAGGGGATTTTTTATTGTCACTAAACACAGGCAACATTCAAAGATGAACAACAAGCTGTGAACTTTTTTCCATTTTTATACATAACTTATTTGATTTGAGAGTTGTTCTTGGGAGTTGCCCTTAAAGCAACAGCAACATATTAGAGTGGGAATTTGCAGATGATCTGGCAGAAGCTGTATGTACTATCTTAAGAAATCTCAGAAAACTGGTAAGATGCCAGACAACTGGAAGACAGTGGATGTTGTCTCTATCTGCAACAAGATAGGGAAAGCATGTAGATCATTATACATGGAATTCCTTTACCAGCAATAAATAGCCATAGGAGGCATTTTCTTTTTTTCCATAGTGTAATTATGAATTGTGTGGCCTCCTGTGAGTGTGTGCATGTTTCTGCTTTTTCTTTACTTGTTTGTGTGCTTACACATATGTGTGCACAAAAAAAAACAGAGCAGGATGCAAATGCCAGGAGGGGGGGAGCTTAGAATGGAGCATTTGGCAGTATTCCAATTCAGTGCCCAAGAGCCTTTGACATAAGGCTGAATTGATGATGGATTTGCTGGAGTGTTCTTCTCTGTAGTTCCTGGCTGGACTGACCCATTTACAAACTCATTTTTTCTTTTTCTGACATTTTCTGCTGTGCCATATTTGATCCCATTCTGGTTTGTGTTCAGAGAGTTTTCTTGCTGATACACAGATAGACATATATACAGACAGTTGGTTGGAAAAAACGGGACAGACAATATAATGTAGTTACCATGCTGATCTTTCTGTCCGGGTGGGCGGGGTCTGCTCTTTCTATTCACTTGAAAAGCTGTGAAATTGTGAAAGAAATATGAACAAATTAGGTAGACAGAAAAATGCATACTCTAATATGCTGGCTTGAAAAGTTGTGGAAGTTTTGGTAGCACACAACTGGAAAACATCAGGCTGGAGAACCTGTTAGAGTTCTTTGCTATTAGAAAGTCTTTACAGTCAAGTCTCCCCACCACAATAACACATGTTGAGCAGTGTTTGGGACAAAAATATATACTTTTTCATGAGTATGCATATCAAGGAGTTGATGATGTAATCATTATCATTTTAAATTATCATTTTAAATTATTTAAAAGAAACAGACCAAATAAAAGAGGAGGTGGAGTTGCTCTCTATATAAGAAATAACTACATCTCTACAGAAATAGAGCACAACAATGACGAAAACTGTCTTGAATGCATTTGGGTCAATATAAAAGGGAGAAAAAATGACATTGCCATAGGTTTATACTATAGGCCACCCAACCAAACAGAGGAAATAGATGAACTTTTTGCTAGTCAGCTAACTAAGGTATGTAGAAAGCACATCACCATAGTAATGGGGGACTTTAATTACCCTGATATCAACTGGGAGACAAACTCTGCACCAAGTGGAAGATCAAACAGATTCCTGACAAACCTAGCAGACAACTTTGTCTCCCAAAA
>NW_015399796.1:5049-6476 GCF_001527695.2 Protobothrops mucrosquamatus
GAAGTGGTGAATGCTCCAACACTGGAAGTTTTTAAGAAGAGACTGGACAGCCGTTTGTCTGAAATGGTGTAGGGTTCCTGCCTGGGCAGGGGGTTGGACTCGATGACCTCCAAGGTCCCTTCCAACTTTATTATTATTATTATTATTATTATTATTATTATTATTATTATTATTATTATTATTATTATTATTATTATTTGTGTCATAGCTTTGCAAAATTTTCATCTGAAATGAGCCTATTGTTTTACTTAGACTCTAGATGATTTTTGATATTTTTCTCTCTTTAATCTATCCAACTCTTTCTTTTAGTTATCAAGTATTACAATAGGAAAGCATAGAGAAATTGATTGGATATAAATGGGATGTAATTGGAATATCCAATTGATCAAAATTAGAAAACCAGAATCAATTGTAAATCTCCTCTTACAATAAATATTGTGGGGATGTGGGGAATCTAGGACAGGGGTGTCAAACTCGCAACATCACGTGATGTGTCGCAACATATCACAACTTTTTTTCCATTGCCGGCAATGGGGTGGGCACGGTTTTGGCATGATGCATCTGGCCCGCGGCAGGCAGTTTGACACCCCTGATCTAGGACATTAATCTCTCTCATGATTAGATACTGGATACAACGTCTGAAAAACTGATGTTGAATTTAAGTATCATTTACTGTAGCTGAAAGCAGATTTGACCAACATGGAGAATTGACAATAATGTTTAGGCTTAATCTCATCCATTTTGTATCATTCTTCCATTGAACTGGAAGTTTTTAATGAAAATATTTACTGTTGACTATGTCTGCAATTACTTCTTCTACCCCATAAAAAGTATCTAACAGTATTGCTTGAACAAGGACTTTTGGTAGTGTCCATTTAAGATTTGCTAAGTAAAAAGGCACTTCTTATGCAACTCAATAACTTTTTTTTAATTTTCCTTTTATTGAAGCAACCTATTTATTGAATTAGGGATCTGTAGGCTGCAGTAGTTAATCAATCTTGGCCAATCTTTATGAAGAAAGCATGGTCAGACTTGGCTAATGTTTATGATGGGTGACCTTAAGGAATTCTCAAGGTTGCACACTAGTCTGGAAAAGTAAAAAAAAAACCAACCAAAACAAAACCTGAGAAGAAGGCAACAGTAAATTACTTCCTAAAACAAACAGTTTTAACCTGACCCTCAACCTTCATGGACCCATCTGAATAGTTACCAGGAGTCAAATTTACTTAAGGAAAACATTATAATGTTTTCCTATTATGAAGAACATGCTCATATCTCATAGAATTGATTTCTTAATGAAGGGGAGGGGAACAGCCCTAATAATCTATTTGCAAATTAGTTTGAGGCTAATTTGCTTTCTTTAATTGGGGAACATGGACTACCTATAAATCTTTACAACCAGAATGTTTTTTTAAGCAAGGAATTGC
>NW_015399797.1:0-1931 GCF_001527695.2 Protobothrops mucrosquamatus
CAAGCGGGCCTGGCCTAGGGAGGATTTTAAATCGGGTTGATTTTTAGAAAATTTTAAATATCACAACTTAAAATATTTGGGTTTTAATTGGTTTTATTCGGCGGGGATTGTGGGTTTGTTTTTGTTTTAAAAAATGTTGTGAGCCGCCCTGAGTCCCTTGGGAGAAGGGCGGGATACAAATTGAATAAATGAAATGAATAAATGAAACATGAAAAAAACTGTAGATCTCCAAATAGTGCTGGACTAAAACTCCCATCATTCTTGATAACTGGGAATGCTGATGAGATTGATGTCATTAGTATTCCATATCATACTGCAGGCAAAAGCTCCCCCATCCATATTGAACAAGGACTGATATTTTCAGTCTTCCTGATTTCATGCATTTGTAAATTCCATGGTTGTGGCTCAGATGTCGTTATTTCTTTTTCTTTCTTTCTTTCATCTCTCCTAAAATATTGTAAATAACGAAATAAAAGAACAAACTGCTAGAGACTTTCATACAGTTATAAGGTAGTCCTTTGGGTTTGAAGAAGATATGCTGTTTTGCAGTTTATCTGTAGACACAGAGGTGGGTCTGTAGTCCCAGTGTGGAACCGGAGAGTCTAGCACAGGGGTTCTCAACCGGAGGTACGAGACGATATTCCAGGGGGTGCGAAAACTTGGGTTCTCAAAATTATAGTGTCTATGCATAATTTGTTGCCATTATTTTGAACTTTTGTAAGGGGTGAGAGAATATATCAGAAGCGTTCTAGGGGTGCGGGTTATAGAAAAGGTTGGGAACCGCTACTCTAGCATAATTGGGTAATTGTAGTAATTTTATTATCCTGTGAATCCAATCATGGTTTTCTATCAGTTTTTGACAGTGCATGTCTTCAAAACTGGTTCCAGAGGTTTCATAGCACAGAGCTTACCACCAGCTTCTGTCAGCAGCTGCAGCTTCCAATTCCCTTGGCTGGATGCATAAGGGTTCTTTCATGGTGTCTTTGATGCATTTGCATGGTTGACCCTGAGGTCTCTTCCCAGACTCCAATACCTCATTACAGAGCAATTGGCGAGGTATATAGAGGTCATTCATTCTGATTTTGTGCCCCACTCACCTCATCTCGGATAATCAGGGACTCAATGTGGTGCATTCCACACAATCCAAGACCATGTGGTTGACAACACAGTCTTGTCGACAAATGCTGAAAGTGGAATGGAGAACACGCATGTGAGATTTCTCCAGTTGTTTGTTGTGTCGTTGGTACAGAGTCCGAAATCCATATAGTAGAGAAGGGATATCCACAGTTCTGTAGACTTTCAGCTTTGTGAAGATAACAGATATTGTGTTGTTTGAGCACTCTAGTCCAAAGACATCCAATGCTCTTGCTGGTCCTGGAGTCAAAGACCCATCGCTTGAGATAATGCTTCCAGAGTATTTGAAGCAAAGCAAATTTATGCCTCCATTACATGACAACTGCACAAAGTTCAAATATTTTCAAGGAAAAAAAAGGAGAAATAGGGATACATTTATATTTATGTTTTCCAGTCTACTCAAACTGTACCTTTTTTGAAAGGCCCTAAAAATGTGGTTTTGCCAGCGAGCGTGGGAACCATAAATGGAGATGGAAGCCAATCAAGTGGTTGATTTGATTGCGTTGTTGTTGCCACGAAGAGTCTGAGTGCGTGATGGTTTCTTATGGCTTTTTTTTTAATGTGGTGTATTTCTAAATATTGTAAGTCACCTAGAGTTGCTTGGTTGGGTGGCGATACAAATTTGCTTAATAAAGTAAAATAATTTCTTGTTATGAATCTCTGAAAAAATTTATAGTTCTGACTTGTTTTCGTAGCCCTTTGATAATCAGAAAAAGGTCAAGCAAGTTAGCAGTTTCAGCTGATCAAGTCATAGGCAATGTGGAATGCATATTTTCATTCCATTCCTTTCTCTGAAA
>NW_015399797.1:4418-6476 GCF_001527695.2 Protobothrops mucrosquamatus
TACTAATCAACGAAAGCCTTTTAGAAGCTCCATATGTGATAAAGGCAGTATGCACATGTTATTTCAGGTGAGCAAAACATGCTCAGGCACTTTATCATGCTCCTGCATGTTCGTATGATTGCTAATAATTTACTTAGTCTTTATCTCTATGTCTGCCCTGTCCAATTAAAACTCCATTTAAATGTTTTATAGCACTAACTATATATTTTAATAGTCTAATTTCCCATAGACTCTCTCTTCCATTGTTACTGTCTCACTGTTCTGTTTTTTTTTCCCCAGCTTCAAATCTGGCAAATACACACTTTTCAAGCAGTTTAATCATCTGTCTTGATAGATGTTTCATTTGCTTTTGGCAATATTGGAGTGGGCAACAGCAGGATTTCCCCCTGGTATTCTTTTGATACAGAATAACAGCAATTAAAGCAGTTCCTAGCACGTTCCATACACTTAAGACTTTCTTTGCACTCCTGGGGTTGGTAAGTGTTAAAAGAATATGGTTTCTCTTTGTATACAGGGAGTCCTCAACTTACATCCACAGCTGAGCCCAAAATTTCTGTTGCTTAAGCAAGACAGTTGTTAAGTGAGTTTTGACAAGTTTACAATCTTTCTTGCCACCACTGTTAAGTGAATCACTGCCGTTACTAAGTTAGTAACTCGGTTGTTGATTTTACAAATTTTATTAATTTTTCAAATAAACATATAGACAAATAATACAAATATGGTGCGTTTCATTAGAAAAACAAACACATAAAAAAGCCTACTTAGTAAGTATTCAGAAATAACCAGCGGTCCCCCCCCCTGCATCCACACTCCCTCAACCTTCCTACCTACTTCCCTCTTCCTTCTTCCCCCTCTTAACCACGACCTCTCCTCTTTCCTCCTTTCCAACTATCCTACACATCCCATCACCTTCTTGGTAACTCGGTTGTTAATATGAATCTTCGCCATTGACTTTGCTTGTCAGAAGGTCGCAAAAGGTGACCCCGGGACACAGCAACCGTTATAAATATGAATCCACTGCCAAGCTGCCAAATTTTGATCATGTGACCATGGGGATGTTGCAATGGTCATAAGGGTGAAAAACTGTTATAAATCACTATTCCCAGTGCCAGGTAACTTCAAATAGTCACTAAACAAATGGCTGTAAGTTGAGGACTGCCTATATTTTCCTCAGGTCTTTCATGATGAAAAGTAGAGCCGAGAGTAGCGAGGAGCATTCTCCCCAGTATAAGGTCAGACTTCACTATCATGTCAAAGCAAATTGGCTGAGCTCCCACTTTTGCACCAGCACAGTTCATACGGCCATCTGCATTTCTTCCTAGAATTCCCATGTCTGCACTTTACCCACGTGAATGAGGAAAGAAAAACATCATTTTTTCGCTAGCACTGACATGATCACACACCAACTGATTCAACAATAAAATATAGATAGTCCTTGACTTACAACAGTTCATTTGGTGACCGTTCAAAGTTACTGAAAAAGTGACTTATGATCGTTTTGCACACAACCACTGCAGTATCCCCATGGTCATGTGATCAAAATCCAGATGTTTGGCAACTGGTTCATATTTATGACGGTTGCAGCATCCCAGGGTCCGGTGATCACCTTTTGCAAACTTCTAATAAACAAAGTCGATGGGGAAGCCAGATTCACAACTGCAATGATTCACTTAACAACTGTGGCAAGAAAAGTCGTAAAATGGAGCAAAACTCACTTAACAAATGTCTCACTTAGGAACATAAATTTTGGGCTCAATTGACTACCTGTATTGAAGCTTCACAACTTTACAAGCATTTCACAAAATAAGGTGCAATTTGGCAAAGATTAGATTTTATGTTATCTAGAAAGATTTTTTTTAAAAAAAATCTTGGGGTCTCAAGACTTTTAGCTTCTTAAAAGCTTTTCCAAACAGGTCAAAATGTGTTGCTGGAAATTGACTTCCAGAATATCTTATCACAATCACTCTGCTATGTATGATAGAGATAATAATTCAGACTTCAATATTACTATTAAAGTTCTTTGCTTCGTCATCATGTCTGTACTATGCTTTAAAAGCA
>NW_015399798.1:0-2355 GCF_001527695.2 Protobothrops mucrosquamatus
TTGCTGATGAATCCTGCAATAAAAAATATTGAAAACAGTGAAATCAAATCCTGGGTCAAAGTCTGATAAACTTCCTATTGCTAAGTCCTATTTTTCATGTTTCTTTATCCACAATTATTTGTTGATTAGGGGAGAAGATGGCTATTAGTTGCTGGCCATGATTACACTTTTACAATAGAATCAATCTACCATTTGGGCAAGGATGAGGGATGGTTTCGTTTGGTTGGTTTAATAACCATGTTCTATTTGTCATGTACATTTTGTCTTTAATACAGAGAAGAGGGGAAGGAAGAAAAGATTTCTGGCTTCCTTGATATTTAACTTTCAGAGCATTTCTGGGAAGCTGGACATAATCTTCTTTTATCAACTGTCTTGTAACCAAATTACATTGGTGCTGATAATTCGTATTTTTTTTTTTTAAAAAAAAAAGACCGAGTAAGCTTTGGTGTCCCTGGAGAATGGTACAAAGTGATTTGTTATCTAATAGCTCATGAATAAAAGTGAAATCTATTGTTTAGTAAAAGATTAAGTACTAACAAGCTGGCTGGGAACACAGCTATGTGAGAGATAAAGCAAATCTCCATCCCATGTATCAAGGCCAAATATAAAACAGCTGACACATTGTCCTAATCTGATTACACTGTAATTATTTGAATTTTAACCTAAATGAAAATTAAGTCTAACCTGACACTGAACACATAGCTTTCAGCAGCTGAAAAGCAGAGAGAGGAGTAGGGGTCACGTTAAACTGGATTAGCAGTGGGACATAAAGTTCACAGTGTCAATATCTTTCTCCATCAGCCTGATCTACAGGATCAGATACTTACAACACACATACACACACGTACACACACAAAACTCACACACCAGCCAGTTTTCTTATGCATGCTGTCTGGAATTCAATGCACATTTTGCTTTGTTGTTTGACATTCAGCAAAATTGCAATAGGGTCAGGTTTTACATACAATCATTATTTGATATCCAATGAAGATGCTTCTTGCTTACAATAGTCATGACAATCCCAAACTGCTACACTGGCCAATTGTCCTAGCTTGCTCATAACGCTGGGGCAATGCCCTAAACTTGAATGCCTTGAAACATTCTCTGGATTTCTGGCATGGCAGGCTGAAACAATAAGGCCACAGATATTTATTCTGTTTTATCTTATGTGCTCATTGGAGGAAGGATAAGAAAAACTCTGGAGAAATAAATCATTCAGTTTATTTTTTTTATTAGGTAGGGCAGTGTGTATGGAAAAAAGAGAAAACAATATTGATGATGATGGTGGTGGTGGTGGTGGTGGTAGTGGTGGTGGTAATGATGATGTATCACTGTTCTGACTTATGTTCCATGAAAGCAAATCATTTCACTGCCCTAATGTTGGCTTATTTGGTTCTGGAAAAGTTGAAGCACACACAACCATCATTGCTGAATCTTAACCCTGGATTCAGAAAAATCAGATTTGAAGGGTCACAGAAGGAGGCAAAGTCCAATTCAAAGGACAAGTCTTATACATGCACACATATTCACTAGCTTTGTAGTTAGACCATTCATTGATTGACCACAGTGATAACTTCTATTTGAATTACTACCCTAGATGAAACACCTCAGAACTTTTGAACCACACAGCTGCAGGACTGAGAGACACCTTATGCTAGTGAAAGAACTATAAACATGCAACATTATTATAATATGTTAGAACAGAAGGGTGGGGAGGTAAAATGACTGTGGGCTATAGAAATTCCATCTTGTTGACCAGCTGCTCCAACTGAAAACCAGCCAATTTTGAAGGCATGCTGCTGAATCTGGCTAGTTAGGACATGATAGCTTGATCCACCTCTTTCCCTGAAATAGCCAGGGATCTTGAGCGTGGTCCAGAATTACCCTAGGCTTCCTGCCCAGGAGATTTCAGTGTTTACACTGAGGATATCTAGTTAAGAGTGATTCAAGAATTTCTATCCTCCATAATGCCTAAGGAATTGTCTGAACTGGTATTTGGCTTCATCCATAAAACAGGAATTAACATGCTATTCAGGAGCAGTTGCAAATTAGGGGAGCTCTCTGCAAATTTTAACCTGGACAGATCCCTGTCTGGTCAGCTGGCTGCCAGTGCAAATTTATGAATAGAAGATGGTGTCATCCCCAAGTCCAAACATGGCGACTGATGGACCCCACTAGGTTCCTGACGGAGCTTGGGCCATATCCGGAGGATCTAGTTCATGGCTCGGCGGAAGATCAGGCGGCAGCTTGGGAAACGACCGCTGCCGCAGCACTAGACCGAGTCGTGCCTTTGCGGCCTCTGACCCGGCACAGATCTCGACTGGCTCCTTGGTTTACCGAGGAGCTGAGAGAGAT
>NW_015399798.1:5170-6476 GCF_001527695.2 Protobothrops mucrosquamatus
GGATTGGCCTAGGGGGGGATTTTATAGGGATTTTAAAGGGATTTTATAATTTTTCTAATACAGGTTAATTAATATATATTTTAATTTGGCTTTTAAATATTTATTGTATAGCTCTGTTTTTATTTACCTGTAAGCCGCCCTGAGTCCCTCGGGAGAAGGGCGGGGTATAAATTAAAGTAATAATAATAATAATAATAATGATGCTGTGCAAATCCAATTGAGTCCAGTTCTTTATTTGCTTATATCAAATAGATAGAATCTTGCCAGATTAAAGCTGTAACCTTCTAACCTAATTAATATAGCCTAAAAGATTCTAGGGTGTGGCTATCCTAAACCTCTTCCTTCATCCCCAATCCAGTCCAGGACTGCACAATCTCTTATTTTGGGCTGCTCTCTGGAATGTACTGCCTCCTCTCTAGGAAACCAAGGTGCTCTTGCCAAGTTTTTCCACCACTCCTTCTCCAGGTGCACATTTCACCAGAGATGGCTGGTTAAAATGCTCTGACCCAAACACCTGATGGTTCCTATCTTGAAGCACTTCCCATTTTGTCTGTCAGTCATACAGTATTGTTGAAATCCAGGCTGATCTGTGAAATAATGGCAGTTGCCATTTTCGCTGTCTTGCTTCCTCTTGCAGAATCAAATCAGCTTCTTGGTTTGAAAGCTGGAAGCAATGAAACAAACAGCACAATTGTCAGAGTACAAGTGAAGAAACTCTCAGGAGAGATCGGAACAAGGATTGTGCACCGTTTTAAGGTTTCCTTCACACAATGTTTGAGATTTACGGTGTTGACCTCTGGTTTTCAATAACATTTCATTTTGTCCTGAAAGCCAATTGTCTTCTTCACAAAACTTTGGAGGAAGTCGTTTGCAATTTTGAAAGGAGGTGCCATCAGTATCTGATGATCCCACATCTTCATTTCATTTTTTTTTTCATTTCATTTTATTAAATTTATACCCCGCCCTTCTCCCGGAGGACTCAGGGCGGCTTACAGCCAGTTTAAAAACAATAGTACAATACCATACAAAATTTAAAAATGATTAAAAATAAATATTTGAATTGGCCGCTTCTACTAAAATTTTGTTAAAACCAATTAAAATACCCCCAGGCCAGTCCTGCCCGCTGAAATAACCAAGTCTTGAGGGTGCGGCGGAAGGAGGGGAGATCCGGAATCACCCGGATCTCTGGGGGCAGCTCGTTCCAGAGGGTGGGTGCTCCGACAGAGAAGGCTCTCCCCCTGGGTGTCGCCAGCCGACACTGTCTGGTTGACGGCACCCTGAGGAGGGCCTCTCTGTGGGAGCGTAT
>NW_015399799.1:0-1662 GCF_001527695.2 Protobothrops mucrosquamatus
CACACTCTGGGTTAGAGCCAATAGAATGAATGAAAACTTGCTTCTCCCGAAAACATTTAAAACGATCATTTCTTCATGGTTCATACTCATAACCCAAATGAACATCATATTTAACAGTGAAATTCCTGCACCGAAGACCACTTCCTCTTTTTATCATAATGACTGGAATAATAACCAGAGATAATGTAACCTGTAATAAAAATATTGAAATCAATATTTTAAATGCTGAAAGACACATAGAATCCTCAAAAATAGGGAATAATAAATAGTATTCATTAGAAAAGCAATATTGCTATATATATATTTGAATATATGGGGACTGAATTTTGTATACAAATGCTTTGCTGATGCATATCTGTAAGGGGAAACAGATTAACTTCATTTTAAGCAATAAAACTTACTGGTGTGCCAAGATTTCTAATCTACAAATACAGGCCTTTATCCAAAGTCTATAAATCATTAACAAGGCTTCTAGCAGCTATTCTAGCTGTAGAAGAAATGAACTGTTGATTTTAACTTTGTTATATAATCCAATCTGTCTATTTTGGCTTTTGCTATTTGACTCCCTTTATAGGATCAGGGAAATGAAATTTGGAAAAAGAAAAAAAAGAGAAAGACTAATGTTGTTTCTGTCGGTCACCCAAACCAGAGAATATCCTGCAACATTATCCTTGGATACCTATATTTGCCTTCATTTGTTGTTTCTTGTGCACAGACCTGTTTCTTTTTCATCATCCCCCAAAAACATCAAAAGTAAAAAAAAAGGTACAATACTAACTCATAATTTTGAAATCCATATAGGGAGCAATATATGGTAAGCTAAAAAAGTGTGATATTTTTAATACAGTAGTTGTGTTAAAGCAGTGTCATAAACATAGCTCGATACATTTTTCCGTGGTTCTGTACTGAAATTGTCTTGTATACATACTAATAAGTACTCATTTCTGTGAGTTCATTTTCATAAATTTTGTTCACCTGAGTGTCGGGATATAAGACCTGACATTCTTCTTTACTACAAGATAATTATTCCAGTCAAGGATAATTGCCTGATGGTTTTCTGCATACTTTTATAGTCCACAAACTATACAAGTGAGATGACAGGTTTTGTTTTCTCCTCTGGCCTGTGCTCATTTTAACTGTGGCTCTTATGCTGAACTGTCAAAAATAATATAAGGAACTGACCACTGATTAGCCCCCCTTGTGACCAACGAATATTTAAACATATAATTTGCCATACTTGGTTTGCAATTGTTGCCATGTGTCCTCTGTACACCCTTGCAAAAAGGCCACTGTATGGGTACTATGAGAGGGAAGAAGGAAGACACAGAGAGAGAGAGAGAGACCTGTTGAAACCCGAGATATAATTTTTTTCATAGGCATACAAGCATACAGCAAAACGATTTATTGCTTGATTTGTTGTTGTTAGTTGCGAAGTCATATCCGACCCATTGCGACCACATGGGCAATGTTCCTCCAGGCCTTCCTGTCCTCTACCATCTTCTGGAGTCCATTTAAGCTCACGCCTACTGCTTCAGTGACTCCATCCAGCCACCTCATTCTCTGTTGTCCCCTTCTTCTATTGCCCTCAATCTTTCCCAGCATTAGGCTCTTCTCCAGTGAGTCCTTCCTTCTCATTAGGTGGCCAAAGTATTTGAGTTTCAA
>NW_015399799.1:5018-6475 GCF_001527695.2 Protobothrops mucrosquamatus
AGCCAATGGAATTGTGTGATTACAAGCCAGGGGAATCCCATAAAAGAGGGCTCCCCTGGCCCAGATGCCAGTCCGGATTTACTTTATGCCTTGCCAATAAACCGAGAGCTGACTGTCACTCGACTCGTGTCTTACTGCCTGCGCGATCTAACACTGGCGACGAGGATGGGATCCCAGTAAGACTGCACGACAAGGGCAAACTCGTGGCAAGCAACCTACTTCAAAGCAAGAGCTCCTCCACGCAGCCTTCCGAAGCAAGAAACTATCCGCGACTCCAAGATGGCTTCCACCTCGAAATTCTCGTCTTCCCTACCGGCATTCAACCCAGAAACAAACGACTGGGCCGCATACGTGGGAAGATTCGAGCTACACCTGGCCGGGAATGGGCAACAAGGCATTCCCGGGGATCAGAAGAAGGCCTTATTCCTTGCAAACTGCGGGGACGAGGTCTACCATGTGGCCCGCTCCTTGGTCGCTCCAGCCAGCATCGAGGACACCCCTTGGGCAGATATCCAACGTCTGCTGGCTGGTCAGTACGGGATCTCCGAAGGGTTCCTAGTCACAAGGAACCGCTTCTACAACCGATGACAACGGGCGGGCGAACCCATCAGAAAGTACCTTGGAGAGCTCCGATCGATCGCAGCCCGTTGCGAGTTCGTCGCCCTGGAAAATATGCTGCGGGATCGACTCGTCATGGGGATGAGGGACGAGCACGTGAAGAAGCGACTCATCGTGCGTCGAAGTCTCACCCTCAGCGAAACCCTAGACGAGGCCCTCGCCGCAGAAGAGTCCGAATCCACGGCCTCCGAGATGAGACGGGGTGCCATCCATCGCACCCATCGCGAGCCAACCCCCGATCCGGAGGCCACCGAATCGGACGAGGCCGGCGAGGAAGAGACCGTCCATCGCACCTTTACCAGCCGGAAGCAGCAAGCATGGCGAGACGAGCGGGATGACCTCGAGTGTCCAGGGTGTTTGGGGAACCACACACGAGCAAACTGTCGGTTCCTAGACACCACGTGCAGCCGCTGCCTGAGACGAAGACACATCGCAAAAGCATGCCGAGCCTCGCGCCCAAATTCCAGGAAACAGCATTCGCCCCCACGGAGGCACACGTCTCCACCACGACGATCCCCACTGCGCCGCTCACCGCCACGCCGCTCACCACCCCATAAACCACGTGAGAACAAATGGAAGGGGTCAGCCCGACCCGAAGGGAGGCGCGACCAGAGAAGGGGCTACGACAACCAGGACGAGTGTAAAGTGCATCACATGGTTGTCAGCCACACCAACTCGACTGGCGCGGAAAAGTTTTTCGCAACGGTCATGATCGGGAGGCAACCATGTAAGATGGAGGTGGATACGGGATCCATCTGTTCCATCATGTCGTGGGACAAGCTCAAAAGACTGCTGCCGGAGCTGTCCCACACCACCCTGGAGAAACCAACGGGACGGCT
>NW_015399800.1:5187-6475 GCF_001527695.2 Protobothrops mucrosquamatus
AAGAAGAAGAAGAAGAAGAAGAAGAAGAAGAAGAAGAAGAAGAAGAAGAAGAAGAAGAAGAAGAAGAAGAAGAAGAAGAAGAAGAAGAAGAAGAAGAAAGTTGGAAGGGACCTTGGAGGTCTTCTAGCCCAACCCCCTGCTCAGGCAGGAAACCCTATACCATTTCAGACAAATGGTTGTTCAGTCTCTTCTTAAAAACTTCCAGTGTTGGAGCATTCACTTAATGTGGTGTACATATACAATCCTCCTTCCTCCTCTTATTTTCCCCACAACAACAATCCTGTGGATTGGGTTGAGAAAGAATGTCCGGTTGCCAACTGCCTCAGGTGGGACTAAAATTCACAGTCTCCCTGTTTCTAGGCCAGCATCTTAACCACAACACGTAGAATTCAGCACCTATAAAATCAGTCTCATGTTGCTATATGAATAGAATGTAGCCTTGCTCACACTATCAATGGATAGAATGGATTTGCAGTAATAATCAGCATAGTGTCAGAATAGAACCTATGCATATACTAATCATCAGAATCACCATAAACATTTGATGACTTCTGAGAGAATCTTACAGGTACTTCTATAGACTTCAGTTCTAGGAGTTGAAATGCATACATCTTCAAGCTATCAAAGTTGTGAAACACTCAGGGGTGGGATTCAGCCGGCTGGCTAAAATTTAGCCAGTAGCTAAATTTTTTTGAGTTCGGAGAACCAGCTGAAGGAGGCCTCCCAGGCCTAGAATGGCCCGCCAGAAGTGTATGGAGGCCACTTCCGGAAGTCCGTTCTAGGCCTTGGATGCCCAGGCCTACATCCACTCAGAGAATCGGTTGTTCAGGTATTTGAATCCCACCACTGGAAACACTGATATATAGAATGCATTTCTATTTTGGCCATTATGCCCCACCTATTTCTACTTTACCCCCAGCATGTATTGTATGTTCCATACACATACAGGTAGTCTTGACTTACAACCATTCATTTAGTGATTATTCAAAGTTACAATGCTGAATAAACAGTTTTACAACCAGTTCTCATTCTCATGATCATTGCAGCATCCCATGGTCACGTGATCAAAATTTGGGCACTTGGCAACCAACCTGTATTTACAATGCTTGCAGGATCCCAGGGTCATGTGATCACCATTTGTGACTTTCCCAGCTGGCTTTTGACAAGTAAAGTCAATGGGGGAAGCCAGATTCGCTTAACAATCACATGAGTCGCTTAACAACTGCAATGATTCCCTTAAGAGCTGTCACAAAAAAGGTCGTAAAATCAGGTCACAATTCACTTAACA
>NW_015399801.1:0-1305 GCF_001527695.2 Protobothrops mucrosquamatus
GGATAGAGAGATTTGGGGGCAGAGTTGGCTTCTGCTTTTAAGAATCCTTTTTGAGGAAATATATTTTTCTGCCTTTTTAACATTTCCTTCTCTGGGGCTCTGACCTCCCTCAACACATTTTTATATCCTACTCCGACACAGATTCCCCCCTCCCCTATCGCACTCAACGCCCCTTCCCTAATCATCCGATAAACTATCCGGACCGCCTAAAACCCACTGTCCCCCTCCCCATGTCCCAGAAAGCCCCTTTGTCCATATCCTATCCTTCACCCTCTAATTTTCTGTGGCTTTGAGGGAAGTTAGCCCAGAGAAGGAAATATTAAAAGGGCAGGAAAATATATTTTTCACCAAAAGGATTTTTAAAAGCATTTTTTGAAAAGCAGAAACCAAACCTGGCCCCAAATCTATTTCTCTGCCCCAAGCAAGAGCCAGCCCTATACAAATACAGATGTAAAACCATCAGGAAGGTTGGAGCCAGGGAACTCAAAAGACAAAGAAACTTTTAAAAGTTATTAGCCAAGCCCCAGGGAAGCAGGAGATGACTTTTGGGACATAATAGGACTAAACCACAGATACTAAGGCCTAGAAAAGCACTCAGAGTCAGTTCAAAGTTCATGCCACAGGAAGAGGAAACTATTCCAAACAAAAGGCTAGAGAGGGTATAAAAAGCTACTGCCCATGTGCTCAGCCCTTCCTTCTCTCCTCTGCTCTTTCCTGCAAGAACCATCTTTCTGCTTCTTCAATAAACTGTAACCATCTTCCCAAAGCAGTCGCCATGTTGCTTATTTATTCCCGGCTTGGATGAACCAGGATGAAGACTTTACTTCCGACAGCTCCTATAGTTATTTCGATATTTCCTCTGCTTGCAATTTCAGTCAGCTAGCAATGTCTGCTTTTCACATTTGTACCTGTCAAATACTTCGATAAGATATAGATTATTATTTCTGATCTTCAGTTGGCTTCTGCTTTTCGCATTAGAAATTTCTGAATAACACTTTATTCCTTTCAGTCGCCAGGCCTTTAATCATCTTAGTACAGCGGTTCTCAACCTATGGGCCGCGACCCCATTTGGGGTCGATTGACCATTTCACGGGGGTCGCCAAGCCAGGCTGTCCGCCATTTTTTCCCCCTTTTCCGGCGGGTGCCTTACCTCCCTTGAGCTGGGCCAGCTGGTGGTCGGCCTGCTCCGTCTCTGCCGCTTGCCAGCTACGCCTCGGCCGGCGCAGGGGGCGGAACCACGCATGCGCGGCGCTCCCGGGCAGGGAAAGTCCTCGACTTACGACCGGTTGGGTAGTCCTCGACTTA
>NW_015399801.1:4959-6475 GCF_001527695.2 Protobothrops mucrosquamatus
CATTTCAGACAAATGGCTGTCCAGTCTCTCCTTAAAAATTTCCAGTGATGGAGCATCCACAACTTCTGGAGACAAGTCGTTCCGCCGGTTAATTCTTCTCACTGTCTAGAGCAGGGGTAGGCAACCTTGGCTCTTTTATGTCTCGTGGACTTCAAATCCCAGAATTCCTGAGCCAGCGTGGCCCAGCTTGGAAACCTCTCCCTTTCCCCTCAGCATGGCTGGCTCAGGAATTCTGGGAGTTGAAGTCCACCAGTCATAGAAGAGCATGGGAAGCACAGGGAGAATTTGAAACCCTGACGCAAATATCAGCAACATCCCTAAAACCTGGTGGGAGAATATCTCTAACTCCTGAAGCCACAATTTGTTTAAAAGGAAGATGGTGTTGACCTGGACTTAGAGGACAGTATTAATTGTGAATATGTGCAGATGGCCCCGCTATCTCTGGCCACTTGCAGACCCATGCATGCAAGGTCATAAAAGGACAGCATAGGAAACACCCAATATCCTAACCCACCTGGGAACATACGGTGTCTTTAGGGAAACACCCATAAGGGAACATTTTTAGCCACTTCTGCTTTCTCCCTTCTTATCGACAGCGTGCCAGCCTTAAAGGACGAAGTCTTGATCTTTTGTGTGTCAGCTTTGCTGGGCGAATTGCTTATGCAATCAAAGAAGGTATAAAAATAAAGCTTTTCTGATATTTGGGCCTTTTCTCTCTCTTTTAGAGGAGCCCGTCTTTGTTCAGCTGAATAAAAATGTAAAGCTTGGAGGCAACTTCTGGTTTCCTGATTTTTTTTTTTATCAAGCGAAACCTCAGAACCTGCACAGCGATGGAGATAGGGATGTGTTTCAGGGAACATAAAGGAAAGACAGTTCATGAACCACGGTCTGTTGAGGGTTTGGGTAAGAGCAAAAGGAGAGAGAAATAGAAGCGAGGCTCTCAAGAGATAACTCAGGTATATGGACAAGTCCTTTCTTCGTTAGATGACCAACAATTCAAGAAGGGCCATGATAGCAATTATTCTTCTGTCTGCTGGAATTCTAACTCAGGTAAAACTCAAGGCCCCACAAGTCCTTGTCTTCTCTGGCTGACACCCTCATTTATCAGAAGGTGGTGGAAAGGATAAGGGGTCTGCTCTCTTCGGCCTCAAGGAGGAATCGGTGGACGGAATGAAAACTTTGGGGTCCTTGGTGGCCTCTGAGCTTGGCTGTTTTCTTGCTGACGTTTCATGACCAACTGTGGAACATCATCAGTGCTAGAAGAGAGAGGAGGAGGAGGAGGAGGAGAAGGTGGGGAGGTGTCTTCTCTCCTCCTTCTCCTTCTCCTTCCCCTCCTTCTCCCTCTCCCTCTCCCTCTCCTGTTTCTTCTTCTTCTTCTTCTTCTTCTTCTTCTTCTTCTTCTTCTTCTTCTTCTTCTTCTTCTTCTTCTTCTTCTTCTTCTTCTTCTTCTTCTTCTTCTTCTTCTTCTTCTTCTTCTTCTTCTTCTTCTTCTTCTTCTTCTTCTTCTTCTTCTTCT
>NW_015399802.1:0-1022 GCF_001527695.2 Protobothrops mucrosquamatus
TGAGCCAGCCACGCTGAGGGGAAAGGGAGAGGTTTCCAAGCTGAGCCATGCTGGCTCAGGAATTCTGGGAGTTGAAGTCCACGAGTCATAAAGCGGCCTAGGCCAGAGGTAGGCAACCTTGGCTCTTTTATGACTCATGGACTTCAACTCCCAGAATTCCTGAGCCAGCATGGCTCAGCTTGGAAACCTCTCTCCTTTCCCTCAGTGCGGCTGGCTCAGGAATTCTGGGAGTTGAAGTCCACGAGTCATAAAAGAGCCGAGGTTGCCTACCCCTGCACTAGGGGGCACCAGAGATGTAAAGCTTTGTCCTTCTCTTTGCTGCCCCCTAGTGAAGCCGCCAAGAACACTCCCACCAACACTGAAAATGTGAAAAACAGCCCTGCATTGCTTTTTTCAGGGCAGTTGTCACTCCGAACGGTCACTAAACGAGACTCGTGTAAGTCGAGAACTACCCACGGATGCAGAAATATCCATTGTACCCATCTTTGCCATTTTTAAGCAGCCTGTTCTTGGGAGCAGGTGGGGGTTGTCTGAAAGGATATTATAGGGACTCCTGCTTGAGCAGGGGGTTGGACTAGAAGACCTCCGAGGTCCCTTCCAGCTCCATCCCGGTTATTATTCACTCTTTTCAATGAGTTTCATGGCATTCGCTCACAGCTCCCCGCGTCTTTCCTACAAGGGGCAGCTTCCCTCGGCGCTTCGTCTTTCGGGTCGCAGCCCCCAACGTTCCCTTCTGTCCTTTTGCTGGGATTTCACGGGAGAGCGAGCTGGAAACATTCAAGTTTGTCTCACAGGGAGAAGAAATGAAACAGGTAATTCTAACTCCTACGCTGCTTGCCGGGGAGAGGGAATTTCCAGTACAAGAATAATATACCGGGGAGCTATTGATGTGAAGAAAACCACAAACATAAGGAAAATAAAAGCAAAGCACTGAATTAAAAGTTCCACCTCCAAATGGTGCCGCCGCGGTGCAGGAGAAGGTAGAGGAGGAGGAGGAGGAGGAGGAGGAGGAGGAGGAGGAG
>NW_015399802.1:5111-6473 GCF_001527695.2 Protobothrops mucrosquamatus
TGGATGGATGGATGGAGATGAGAGATGAGAGAGAGAAAGAGAGAGAGAGATTTAACTGAGAATCAAATATTGGAAAGCCTTCTGATGTGTAAAGGCCACCCTGTGAAGCCAGGCTGAAGCTGCCATAGCTAAAGATGAAGGGAGCATCTAAGCAGAGTGGACAATAGCCAGGAAACTCATCTAAAAATCCCTTTGGGAGGCAGATAAGAAGGAACCAAGTCAGTAGGAAAACTAAGGAAAAAAAAATGTCATTTGAATGAGACAAAAGAAGCTGGACCGGAACGCATGGGAAACCTCTTCCCAAATTCCATCAACAACTATCAGACTTGAAAATCAACAAGGCAAGAGCAGCTGACTGTTGAGCAGGGCACTCTGTGTGTGTTTTTGTGTTTGTGTGTGTGTGTGTTCAGGCCCAGGATGATCCTCTGCTTTTGAGCTGGTACACAACTTGAAACAGCCAAGGAGCAGAAAGTCCCCTCTGAAGAGATTTTCCTTCCAAATTATTTTGCAGCAGGTCTAAAAAAAAAAAAGCCAGCTAATTATTATCTTGTTCTTCAACTAGGTAATTAATTTTTTGCACTGGTGCTCTGCTCCTTTCCTTGTGTTTAATTGTCAGAGGGAAGCGGGGGGTGGGGGGCAGAGAGGGGAATAAAAGGAGAGGAATTTTAATCAATGCAACTAGAGCATCTTTCTGGGCACTTGGAATAAAAGAGAGTCCAGCTTGCAAATATCCTTTTATCAACCCCATTTGCTAATTAGAACAGGGCTGGCAAGAACGGCTTGTTTTTACCTTTTTCATCATTCCTCCGATTTGCACCCTCCTAACCATACCCACGGGCTCCGAATCCATTGGCGAGATCCATTTTGCCCTCCGAATTCATGGAGACTTAACCCTAACCCTAAGTGGATTTTCCCCCAATGGGATTCTCCCAGGGAACGTAGTTAAGGCAGGCTAGGAAAATTTGCACCCTCCTAACCATCTCCATGGGCTCCGAATACGTTGGCAAGGTCCATTTCGCCCTCCGAATTCATGGAGACTTAACCCTAACCCTAAGTGGATTTTCCCCCAATGGGATTCTCCCATGTATTTTGCCAGGGAACGGAGTTAAGGCAGGCTAGGAAAATTTGCACCCTCCTAACCATACCCATGGACTCCGAATCCATTGGGTGAGGTCCATTTTGCCCTCTGAATTCATGGAGACCTAACCCTAACCCTAAGTGGATTTTCCCCCAATGGGATTCTCCCATATATTTTGCCAGGGAACGTACTTAAGACAGGCTCAGAAAATTTGCACCCTCCTAAGCATACAGATGTTCTATGGATCTGTTGGCGATGTCCATTTCATTCCCCAAATTAAACTC
>NW_015399803.1:0-1374 GCF_001527695.2 Protobothrops mucrosquamatus
GGGCCTCCTCAGGGTGCCGTCGGCCAAACAGTGTCGGCTGGCGACCCCCAGGGGGAGGGCCTTCTCTGTGGGAGCCCCCACCCTGTGGAACGAACTCCCCCCAGAGATCCGGATTATTCCGGATCTCCCCTCCTTCCGCCGTGCCCTCAAGACATGGCTTTTCCATCAAGCGGGATTGGCCTAGGGGGGGATTTTATAGAGATTTTAAAGGGATTTTATAATTTTTCTAATACAGGTTAATTAATATATATTTTAATTTGGCTTTTAAATATTTATTGTATAGCTCTGTTTTTATTTACCTGTAAGCCACCCTGAGTCCCTCGGGAGAAGGGCGGGGTATAAATTAAAGTAAAATAAATAAAATAAATAAATAAAAAAAATAAATAAATTTTTCTTGAGATATATACAGCATAGTAAAAAAAAAAAATCAATATACATTATGTTATGTTCTAAATAGTTTATTTAGAAAATTTATGTAGCTATCCACCTTAAATACCTAACTCTGGAATGCAAACAATCCATACAAAGCAATGGATATATATAGTATATGTATAAACGTATAAGCCTATAACCAGTTAAAATAATCCAATAGAAGAAAGAAATAACTAAGGTATTACACAACAATTCCATAAAAACAAGCATATGTATATCGGACCTCTCTAACATGCTGGCTTTAACGTTTGAAGAAAAAGACAGTTTTGAGGGATCACTAGCACTGATGATGTTAACCTAGTTTGAGTAATGAAACGTCTGCAAAAAAACAGGCAAGCTCAGAGAGCACCAAGAAATCCTTATTTCAACCCTGAGCTACACATTTTCTCTTTTATTGGTAAGGACAGTTTTATCTTCCGGAAGGCTAAGAGTAATGTCATTGTAATTCTAATAACATTATCATTTGATTATCCATATTATTAGCCATATTAAAAAAAGGACAAAATTAATGGCATATTTCTATTACTTGTTTTTCTTTAAATAGTAGGATATGGAAAGATAAATATAAGCATTGGTTTACTGCCATCAGCTCAGCTAACGAATGTCAGCTTTTATTTGTGTGGCTGTGTTGAGTTAACTTGGCAGTCTTTTAAAATATACCTTAACAATTATTTGCTTCAGAGACATATTTTTGTGCATAACATTTTTTTATTTGAGGCCAGCATTAAGGGCAGAATGTTGTCTTAAGATTAAAGAACCCTTCATATTATCTATTCCTGGACAATAGACTGAACAGTGCAGCTGTCTCAGCTTATCCATGTGAATCTTGCTGAGATTTGTCTTCTGAATTATTTAAATATCTAAGAATATTAGGTAAATATAATGACATCTAACAAGTAAACCATTGGAAATATTTGCAAATATCCAATGTATTGTGCTGAT
>NW_015399803.1:5406-6473 GCF_001527695.2 Protobothrops mucrosquamatus
GCATCATTGGGGTGGCCTGGGGTGGAAATGTACAGCTGAGTATCATCAGCGTACTGATGGAAATCCACCCCAAAGCCACGGATGATCTCCCCCAGCGGCTTCACATAAATATTGAACAGTAAGGGGGAGAGGACTGACCCTTGTGGCACCCCACAAGTTAGGGGCCTTGGGGTCGACCTCTGCCCCCCTGCCAATACAGCCTAAGTGGGTATTTTATTCTTTTATTGTGATTTTTTATTACAAACCTGCACCTAGCTTTTTCACCCTTTTCCAATAGATGTACAAGCGCTTGGTTTAAGAGATTCCAAACATTTTATTGTCTTTTTTTCTGTTTATTGCTTATATTTTTTATAATTTTTCATTTTAAATAACTGTATAATCTAAACATTAGATTTAAGATTGCTGGATTAAAATGATAAAAAATAAATAAAAGAATGAATGAATATTATGCCAACTAAAAAAAATGCAGCTAATAAACCAAGGTACTGCTTTTCATTCTGTAAACCAGGAAAGTTGCCTAATAGATTTAACTAGAAATCAAGGCTATAAACATATAGTTTTCTTGAACTGATAGATAACGTGATGATAAATCTTTGGAAATTGAAAAGAAATTTGGTTGCTTGAACTGGAGTTCAATGTGCATCATGGGGGAAAGATGAATCTTTTACACACTCTCCAATAATTTATTTCTGTCCAGATAAAATACATTGTCAACACATCTATGCAATTTGTCACTTTAAACAATTGGTGGGGTTATTAAATTTTGCTTTGGAAACTTAGGTTTAAATCTGAATTTAATCTGGAGGCTAAAGCATATAAGGAACAGCTGCTGGAATTGGGTATGTCTAGTTTAATGAAGAGAAGGACTAGGGGGGACATGATAGCAGTGTTCCAATATCTCAGGGGCTGCCACAAAGAAGAGGGAGTCAAGCTATTCTCCAAAGCGCCTGAAGGCAGGACAAGAAGCAACGGGTAGAAACTAATCAAGGAGAGAAGCAACCTAGAACTAAGGAGAAACTTCCTGACAGTTAGAACAATTAACCAGTGGAACAACCTGCCTCCAGAAG
>NW_015399804.1:0-1584 GCF_001527695.2 Protobothrops mucrosquamatus
GTCTCAGGTGGAGGGAGGGAGGCGTTGGGTGCCAAAATGGGGCAGGACCCTCCAGTTGTGAAGGAGAGAAATGGCAGAAATGGCTGGGTGAGTGTAGGGGGAGTCTCGGGTGTCCCCCAATGGCTCCCCACAAGTGCTTGAAGGGGACCACATCTCCTGGCATCCTGGTCCTCAAAAGTAGGATTGAGGAGAAGCAGAGAAAGGGGGCCCCCAAGCAGGAGGGGGGTCCTGCCCCTTCCCCTCCCTGGATCTGCCCATCCTCCTCCCAAACTAGTTTTAACTTTGGACCTGAAGTAGCCGGGATGGTTGATCCAGAGGCAGGGGAGGTGTCAATCTGGGGAGGGGAAGGGGAGAAGGGAGGACCCTCCTGCGGGGGGGGGGGAGAAATAGGAGGAGAAAAAGGAACAAAGGAAGGAGGAATTCCAGGATTTTTCCTACAATGTTTATTCTTTTATAGCAAAGCGAAGGGAAGGGATTCGGACAAAGAGTAATGAAGATGAAGCTGCTGTGGATTTAAAGCCGGGGAAGATTTGGGTGTCTGGACTGACAGGAAGTTCCAGAGTCCCAGGGGTCAGTCTATATGGTCTCCAGCCCTCCCTGACAAGAAAGAGAGGCCTTCAAAGGAAAGCCAAAGGTGTCTCAGCAGGAAAAGCTCCAGGCTGCCATTCTCCTCCTCCCCCCAATCTAAAATCTTGACCCCCCCATTTTTCAGAGGTTGCAAAAAAGAGACAGAAATTCATCAGCTAATGGAAAAAAAGCCCCTTCCTTTCCCACCAGGAAGCAGGAAGGATGGCAGGATTAATTCATGACTGCTGTAGAAAAAAAGAGACGGGGAAGAAAGTTAGAAAATAAAGTGAAGCCAGTGTAAATAGCTTATTATTCCTCTCTTTCAGCCACCACCCCCCAGACAGGCCCACATTGCAGGGGGGGCATTGTTAGGTAGGAACAAAATGAGGGAGTGCCCCCCCTTTTTTCAAAGTGGAAAAGGATGCAGAGGACCAGCAATTCATCTCCAGAGGCTTATTGAATTTTTCCCAATTGACTTAACTGGGGGGTTAATCAGGAAAGGAGGCCTCCCCCCCCCAGACGTTTCATATCAACAAAGAAGATGGGGCTTATTATTATTATTATTATTATTATTATTTTGATTTGTATCCCGCCCTTCTCCCGAGGGACTCAGGGCGGCTCACAACATATTTAAAACAGAAACATGCCCACAATCCCCGCCAAATAAAACCAATTAAAACCCAAATATTTTGAAGTTGTGGTATTTAAAATTTTCTAAAAATGAACCCGATTTAAAATCCTCCCTAGGCCAGGCCCGCTTGCTGGAAAAGCCATGTCTTGAGGGCGCGGCGGAAAGTAAGGAGATCCGGAATCACCCAGATCTGGGGGGGTAGTTCGTTCCAGAGGGCGGGGGCACCCACAGAGAAGGCCCTCCCCCTGGGGGTCGCCAGCCGACACTGCTTGGCCGACGGCACCCTGAGGAGACCCACTCTGTGGGAGCGTACCGGTCTATGGGAGGGAATCTGCGGCAGAAGGCGGTCTCGGAGATAGCCAGGTCCTATGCCATGGAGCGCTTTA
>NW_015399804.1:5470-6473 GCF_001527695.2 Protobothrops mucrosquamatus
CCAGGCTCGTGTACCCTCCCGAGCTGCCAGTACCAGCCAGGAGGGACACGGATCTAACAAACATGTGGTTGCATTCAGCCTCCCCAAGACCCTGTCCACGTCCTCGGGAGCAACAGAGTCAAACTCCTCCCATACAACCGTCTCAAGACCTGCTTCCGTCTCCTCCCCCTGGGCCAACCAGTCGGAGTCCAAACCTTCATGAATCCGAGCGACTTTGTCATTCAGATATTGAGCAAAATCCTCGGCCCTCCCCTCCAGGGGATCCCCCCCCTCAATTGAAGGAGGGAGCGGGTCACCCTGAAGAGGGCGGCTGGGCGATTATCTGATGACGCGATGAGTGAGGAGTAGTAGTTAGTCCTAGCCACCCACATCGCCACTAGGTAGGATCTAACATGTATCCTTACCTGTGTTCGGTCGGATTCGGTTCGGCTGGTCCTCCAACTGCTCTCTAGGCGTCTTTTCCGACGTTTCATCTCTCTCAGCTCCCCGGTAAACCGGGGAGCCAGTCGAGATCTACGTCGGGTCAGAGGCCGCAAAGGCACGACTCGGTCCAATGCTGCGGCGATGGGGGGGGAGCAAAGCTGGGTGTCCCTTGGACAGAAATTGTGAGAAATGTCACAAGGAGACTTCCCTTCTCTTTTGCAATTTCCCAAAACCTGGAAAAATCCTGGGGCAGATTTTAGTGTATGTGTGTGTGTTTGTTTTCGGTTGCACTGTTTTCAGGTCTCTGTAATGAAAAGCTGCCCAAAATTTCAAAAAATTGTGTTATCCACAGCTAGGAGGTTTTGTTCAGGCACTTTTTTAAAAAAAAGGAACAATTAACGAATGTTAAAGAAACATCTATAACTTGGGGAGAAACTCACCTGCAGGAGGCTGGATGGGAATTGCTGAAAGGAGAAAAAAAGCCAATAAGGACCCTTCATTTGCTGGAGGACTCAGAATGTCCACCTACCCATTGACAGCCCATAATAGGTTGCAGGATGCTCACTTATACAGTAGACTC
>NW_015399805.1:0-1196 GCF_001527695.2 Protobothrops mucrosquamatus
AGCAGGTGCAATCCTAACATATCTTTTTTTAGCATCTTGCAATAATTTATATTTAATTTTGTTTTTTTGGTATGTTTTTTTTCCATACAAATTTGTAAAAATCTTTTGCCATTGTTTAATCATAAAAGCCCAGACCAGCACAATACCATTGAAAAAGAAAAACAAGAAATCCAAGAAGAAACCAGCATGGCTGCACAAATATTTCTCTGACAAACTGAAAGACAAAAAGGACAAAAAATGGAAAGAGGGGCATATAACTAAGACTGATTATCAGCAGACAACCAAAACATGCAAAGACAAAGTCAGGAAAGGCCCAGAACGAACAAAGACTTGCAACAGAAATCAAGGATAAGAAAAAAAGCTTCTTCCAACATATTAACTACAAGAAAAAAGTCAAGGAAACTGTAGGCCCACTAAAGAGAAAAGATGGCAAGGAAATAACATGCAACAGGGAGAAAGCAGAGCTGCTTAACCCATTTTTTGCATCAGTCTTCACACAAAAAGAAACTATAGCTCAGCATACCAAAAAAACCACTGCAGAAGACAAACTAGAAACAAAAATTAAAATAAGCAAGAAAATGGTAAGATACCATTTATCCAACCATACAAATATAAATCACTGGGACCTGATGGATTATATCCCAGAGTTCTGGGAGGAGCTGGCAGATGTTATCTCAGAACAATTGCACCATATCTTTCAAAAATCCTGGAGCACCGGGGAAGTACTTGAGGATTGGAAAAGGGATGATGTGGTTACCATCTTCAAGAAAGGAAAAAAATGGACCCAGGAAACTATAGACCAATCAGTTTAACATCAATACCAGGGAAGATCCTAGAAAAGATAATCAAAAAACAGATCTGCGAACAACTAGAAGCAAACAAAGTTATAACTAGCAGCCAGCATGGGTTTGTTAAAAAACAGATCATGCCAAACCAATCTTATTTCATTCTTTGATAAAGTGGACTAAACTAGTAGACCAGCAAAGTGTTGTGGACATAGTATACTTAGATTTCACTAAGGCACTCAACCAAGTAGACCACAACCTACTCCTCGGTAAGCTAGAAAAAAGTGGAATAGACAACATCACCACCAGATGGATGGATGACAAGCTGGATGACAAGCCATACCCAACAAGTAGTCCTCAATGGCACTACATCCACAGAGAGGGAAGTAAGCAGTGGGGTACCACAAGGTT
>NW_015399805.1:3821-6473 GCF_001527695.2 Protobothrops mucrosquamatus
GGGACCTTGGAGGTCATCTAGTCCAACCCCCTGCTCAGACAGGAAACCCTATACCATTTCGGACAAATGGCTGTCCAGTCTCTTCTTAAAAACTTCCAGTGTTGGAGCATTCACCGCTTCTGGAGGCAGGTTGTTCCACTGGTTAATTGTTCTAACTGTCAGGAAGTTTCTCCTTAGTTCTAGGTTGCTTCTCTCCTTGATTAACTTGACTCCCTCTTCTTTGTGGCAGCCCCTGAGATATTGGAACACTGCTATCATGTCCCCCCCCTCGTCCTTCTCTTCATTAAACTAGACATACCCAATTCCAGCAACCGTTCCTTATATATTTTAGCCTCCAGACCTCTAATCATCTTTGTTGCTCTTCTCTGTACTCTTTCTAGAGTCTGAACATCTTTTTTACGTTGTGGTGACCAAAACTGGATGCACTATTCCAAGTGTGGCCTTATCAAGGCATTGTAAAGTGGTATTAATACTTCACATGATCTTGATTCTATCACTCTGTTAATACAGCCTAACACTGTGTTGGCTTTTTTGGCAGCTGCAGCACACTGCTGGCTCATATCCAAGTGATTGTCCACTAGGACTCTGAGATCCCTCTCACAGTTACCACTATTGAGCAAGGTACCCCCTATACGATACTTGTACATTTGGTTTTTCTTGCCTAAATGTAGAACTTTACTTTTTTCACCATTTCATTTCATTTTGTTAGATAGTGCCCAGTGTTCCAGTTTCTTAAGATCCTCCTGTATCTTAAGCCTATCTTCTGGAGTGTTGGCTATTCCTGCCAGCTTGGTGTTGTCTACAAATATGATGAGTTCCCCATCTATCTCCTCATCCAAATCGTTGATGAAGATGTTGAAGAGCACTGGGCCCAGAACAGAGCCCTGGGGCACACCACTACACACTTCCCTCCATGTAGATGCAGTTCCATTGAGGGCCACATGCTGAGTATGGCCAGTCAGCCAGCTACGAATCCATCTGGTGGTGATGCTATCTAACCCATATTTTTCTATCTTATTAAGTAGTAGGTTGTGATGTACTTTATCAAATGCTTTACTGAAGTCCAAGTAAATTATATCCACAGCATTCCTCTGGTCCACTAATTTTGTCATTTGGTCAAAGAATGCAATAAGATTTGTCTGGCATGATCTGTTTTTGACAAACCCATGTTGGCTTTTAGTAATGACTTTTTTTTGCCTCTAGGGTTCATTGATTTGTTGTTTGATTATCTTTTCCAGAATCTTCCCAGGTATTGAGGTCAGGCTGATAGGTCTGTAATTTCCTGGATCTATTTTTTTCCCTGTTTTGAAGATGGGAACTACATCAGCTCTTTTCCAATCCTCTGGTAGTTCCCCAGTGCTCCAGGATCTTTGAAAAATATAGTTCAGTGGTTTTGAGATCACATCTGCCAGTTCCTTGAGAACCTTTGGGTGTAATCCATCTGGTTCTGGCTATTTGAACTCGTCTAGGCTGGATAGGTACTCACTTACCATTTTCTTGCCTATCTTAACTTGTGTTTCTAATCAATTTTTATGGTACTGCTTTTGATAGGTTGGACTGTTTTTTCCCTTTGTGTAAAGATAGATGCAAAAAACGAGTTAAATAGTTCTGCTTTCTCCCTGTTGCTTGTCAACTTCTTGCCACTTCCCCCACTAATGGACCAATCATTTCCTTCACTTTTTTCTTGTTTTTTACATGTTGAAAGAAGCTTTTTTGTTATTTTTGACTTTGGTCACAAGCCTTAGTTCATTTTGAGCCTTACCTTTCCTCACTTCATCTTTGCAAGCTCAGACTATTTGCTGAGTGAAGAGAAGGTATAAAAAAAGGAGGGGAGAGAAAGTATATAAAAGAAGGGCTGGAGAGAAAGGATATAAAAGAAGGGGAGAGAACAGAAGATATAAAAGAAGGGGGAGAGAAGATATAAGAGAAGGAGGGGAGAGAAGACAAGATATAAAAGAAGGGGGGAGAGAAGAGACGATATAAAAGAAGAGGTGGAGAGAAAAGAGGATATAAAAGAAGGGAAGAGAAGAGAAGATATAAAAGAATGAGGGGAGAGAAGAGAAGAGATAAAAGGAGGAGGGGTGAGAAATTTGTTAAATGAGTTTTGCCCCATTTTATGACTTTTCTTGCCATATTTGTTAAGTGAATCACTGCAGTTGTTAAATTAGCAACACGGTTGTTAAGTGAATCTGGCTTCCCCACTGACTTTGCATGTCAGAAGGTTGCAAAAGGGGATCACATGACCCTGGGACAATGTGACCATCATAAATATGAATCAGTTGCCCAACATCCAAATGTAAATCACATGATCCTGGGCATGCTGCAATGGTCATAAGTGTGAAAAATGGTCACAAGTCACTTTTTTCAGTGCCGTTGTATCTTCAGACATTCACTAAGTGAACTGTTGTAAGTCAAGGAATACCTGTACTTTATCACTTTGGGTTTTGTTTTGGTTTGGTCATCAAGTTTTTGACACCTTGCTAGGCGACTGGTGGTACTTGAATATTGCCATATCCTAAAAGTGGTACAATCTGTGAAAAGGTTGAAAAGCCGTGGACTACAAGACCTCCAAGGTCCCTTCCAACTTAAGGCTCCTCCTTATCTTACTAAAAGCAGGTGACAGGCAGACATGGAGAGAACAAGACTTTTAGA
>NW_015399806.1:0-1330 GCF_001527695.2 Protobothrops mucrosquamatus
ATCAACGCAACACCGGGACATTGCGACCGTCATACAAACCGAGTCACGTGAATTTTGATCACACGATCCACAGAGAGGCTGCAACGGTCGTAAGTGTGGGAAACGGTCGTCAGTCACTTTTTTCAGTGCCGTGGCAACTTCCAATGGGCACGAAGCCAACGGTCGTAAGTCGAGGACTCCCTATATTTATGACGGTTGCAGGGTCCCAAAGTCGCGTGAACACCCTTTGCAACCGTCCCTTCTGGTTTGGGAAAGCCGGGTTTGCACGATTCACTTAACAACTGCAGCGATTCGCTTAATGACCTTGGCCAACATTGAGTCCGTTGTCAAGCATCTGACTTTTGATCACATGACCGCAACGGTCGTAAGTGTGGGAAACGGTCATACATCACTTTTTTCAGTGCCTTTGTAACTTCAAACGGTCACTAAATGAACGGTTGTAAGTGGTGGGCTTACAGGTAATCTTCGACATACGACCACAACTGAGCCCAACGTTTCTGTTGTTAAATGAGACATTTGTGAAGTGAGTTTTGCCCCATTTTATGATCTATCTATCTATCTATCTATCTATCTATCTATCTATCTACCTCTCATCTCTTATCTCTATATATTATCTATCTACCTGTCTGTCTGCTATCTATCTATCTATCTATCTATCTATCTATCTATCTATCTATCTATCTATCTATCTATCTATCTATCTATCTATCTATCAATCTATCTATCTATCTATCTATCTCTCATCTCTTATCTTTATCTATCTCTCATCTCTTATCTCTATATATTATCTATCTGTCTGTCTGTCTGCCTTCTATCTATCTATCTATCTATCTATCTATCATCCATCCATCCATCCATCCATCTATCATCCATCCCTCCATCCCTCCATCCCTCCATCCCTCCATCCCTCCATCCCTCCATCCATCCATCCATCCATCCATCCATCCATCCATCCATCCATCCATCTATCTATCTATCTATCTATCTATCTATCTATCTATCTATCTATCTATCTATCTATCTATCTATCTATCTATCTATCTCTCATCTCTTATCTCTATATATTATCTAACTGTCTGTCTGTCTGCTATCTATCTATCTATCTATCTATCTATCTATCTATCTATCTATCTATCTATCTATCTATCTATCTATCTATCTATCTATCTTATCTTTATCTATCTATCTACCTGTCTGTCTGTCTGCTATCTATCTGTCTGTCTGTCTGTCTGTCTGTCTGTCTGTCTGTCTGTCTGTCTGTCTGTCTGTCTGTCTGCCTGCCTGCCTGCCTGCCTGCCTGCCTACCCACCCACCCACCCACCCACCCACC
>NW_015399806.1:5218-6472 GCF_001527695.2 Protobothrops mucrosquamatus
ATGTCAGCTGTTCCAAGTCAAGCTGCCTTTCACAATTGACTGATGGGGATCGTGTCAATGCCGATGACGGTGTTCAAGGGATGCTTCAGACGTTTTGGCACCCCCTCTGCATTCGTTTACTATTTGTTTACTAGTTGTTCTATTTCTATTTGCGGGTCTTTGTGTTTCGTTATGTTCTCCAGTCCTTTGTCTTCTCTTCGGCTGTTTCCAGGCACTAACACATCCGCGATCCAGACTTTTTCCTCTTTCTTATCCACAGTTGTGTAAGCCTGGGGTGCGATGTGGCAGGTGCCTGCCTCTCTGTTGTTGTTGTTGCTGTTGTTGTTGTTGTTGTTAGAGAAGAGATTTGTCCATAGTTTCCTCTGCTCTTCTCATCCCCTTTGTATTCCCTTTCATGTGCACACCCCATTTTTCCTTTTTCTGCAGCCCGACAACATCCTGTGTGTGACGGCCACTGGACACAGGGTGAAGATCATTGATTTTGGATTTGCCCGAAGGTAATACGGGGATCAGGGCGGCCAGGCCTTTCTCTGACCATGCGCCTTCTCCTCTGCTGGGCCAGACAAGGACAAACCCATTCTGACCTCTCCCTGTCTCTCATTGAGCACCTCTCACGTGTTCTGGTTCTGGTGGGGTCCTTGGTGCTCTCTGAACCTGGTGGCTTTCAGGCAGACGTCTCGCTACCAAACTGGAGAGCATCATCAGTGCTAGGAAAGAAGGGGTCATAAAATCTCAGCGAGAAAACAATGAAGCTCAGAGAGCACCAAGGACCCCACAGTCCTCCTTCTTCTTCTCCTCCTTCTCCTCCTCTCCACAAACCCCACTCCTTTCAAGCACTGAAGATGTTACCTAGTTGGGTCATGAAATATCTGCAAGAAAACGATGAAGCTCAGAGAGCACCAGGGACCCCACAGTCCTCCTCCTTCTCCTTCTCCCTCTCCTTCTCCTCCTCTCCACAAACCCCACACCTTTCAAGCACTGAAGATGGCCCAGTCCTCCTCCTCCTCCTCCTCCTCCTCCTCCTCCTCTCCACAAACCCCACATCTTCAGTGCTTGAAAGGTGTGGGGTTTGTGGAGAGGAGGAGGAGGAGGAGGAGGAGGAGGAGGAGGACTTTCAAGCACTGAAGATGTTACCTAGTTGGGTAATGAAACATCTGCAAGAAAACAAGCTCAGAGAACACCAAGGACCCCACAGTCCTCCTCCTCCTCCTCCTCCTCCTCCTCCTCCTCCTCCTCCTCCTCTCCACAAGCCCC
>NW_015399807.1:0-2341 GCF_001527695.2 Protobothrops mucrosquamatus
AAGTTACATTTTAAAACACATTAGTTCACAAAATAAATTAGTGTTCTATATATTAATAGCTAGGCCGTTTATGTATGTATGTATGTATGTATGTATGTATGTATGTATGTATGTATGTATGTATGTATAAAGTTATATTAAGTTACAAGTTACATTTTAAAACACATTAGTTCACAAAATAAATTAGTGTTCTATATATGAATAGCTAGGCCGTTTATGTATGTATGTATGTATGTATGTATGTATGTATGTATGTATAAAGTTATATTAAGTTACAAGTTACATTTTAAAACACATTAGTTCACAAAATAAATTAGTGTTCTATATATGAATAGCTAGGCCGTTTATGTATGTATGTATGTATGTACTGTATGTATGTACTGTATGTACGTATGTATGTATTAAGTTACAAGTTACATTTTAAAACACATTAGTTCACAAAATAAATTAGTGTTCTATATATTAATAGCTAGGCCGTTTATGTATGTATGTATGTATGTATGTATGTATGTATGTATGTATATTGTATATGTATAAAGTTATATTAAGTTACAAGTTACATTTTAAAACACATTAGTTCACAAAATAAATTAGTATTCTATATATTAATAGCTAGGCCGTTTATGTATGTATGTATGTACTGTATGTATGTATGTATAAAGTTATATTAAGTTACAAGTTACATTTTAAAACACATTAGTTCACAAAATAAATTAGTGTTCTATATATTAATAGCTAGGCCATTTATCTAATTCATCCAGAGCTCTGCAGCTTCATGCCTTCCAACTGATGGAGGCTAAAATTCCATTTTTTCCCCCAACCATGGCGTAAAAGCCTATTCAAATACTTCTGGCGGTCCTAAGGATGGAGAACCAGGATCCCGGCTAGACACTTCCCTCACACACTAACCCACAATCAACTCTCCCAATGTCATAGGCACCACTAGGGATAAAACACTCCCCGCTATACAAACAAATATGACGAGCCGTCCGTTCTCCTTCTGATGCAGCAAGCCCTAATGCTATTAACAAACAAATACATCGGGGATGGGTTTAAAACGATAAACGATGTGAGGATATGCAGGAGAAATTAAAGAGCAATTGTACAACACTCTCAATAAATCCAGGGTGGATGCTATTTCCCCTTTTCTCTTGTAAGAAAAGAACTTCATCCGGAATATCTCAACACGAGAGGTCTTTAAATTTTGATGAGGACGGGCGGTCCCTTAGGGAAAAACAGGAAAAATCCCGCCCACACATTTTGAATTAGCTTCCCTCCTTCAATTATCTCCTGGATTTGCGCACAGTTATCTTCAATTATCTTCTTGAGATGTTTCCTTCACGAGTCTCAATTCATTCCCCACAGTCGACTCGTTACCTCGATAAAGTTACTTTTGCAGGTCGGGAAACTATATTAGAAGGCATCTGTCTTTGCTTCCTTTTAAGCCAGATACATTAAGCGTAAATGTCTGGGGAGGATGCGGGAGAAGCCGTCTGCTACCAAGTGATCCATCAGCCTTAGCAACCAAACATTTCCGGCAAGGTCGAGAGATTAAAGGGACTTCAATTATTAATTAAATCAAAACCCACAGTCAAAATTAGGTCTGACTAAGACAAAGGGTTTTTTTCTTTCTTTCAATGCTATCAAGTCCCATTCAATTCCAAACACTTCTCCTTCACATGCACCATTAGATAGCTCCAATTTAAATCTCTCTGCATTCTCGCTATGGTACTTCGACTTTACTCGTGGAAACAATAAACCTCTGAGTGAAACTTTGGAATATAAAATTAGCTAGAGCAGTGGTTCTCAACCTTTTTAATGCCGCGACCCCCAACCGGTCGTAAGTCAAGGACTAAACCGGTCGTAAGTCGAGGACTAAACCGGTCGTAAGTTGAGGACTACCCAACCGGTTGTAAGTCGAGGACTTTCCCTGCCCGGGAGCGCCACGCATGCGTGGTTCCACCCCCTGCGCCGGCCGAGGCGTAGCTGGCAAGCGGCAGAGATGGAGCAGGCCGACCACCAGCTGGCCCAGCCCAAGGGAGGTAAGGCACCCGTCGGAAAAGGGGGAAAAAATGGCGGACAGCCTTGCTTGGTGACCCCCGTGAAATGGTCGATCGACCCCAAATGGGGTCGCGACCCATAGGTTGAGAACCGCTGAGCTAGAGGATGTCACAGAAAATGTTACCAATAGAAGATAATATTTGTTGCTCTCTGAGTCTGGTGATTTTCTTGCAGACGTTTCATGACCCAACTAGGTAACATCAACAGTTCTAGAAGGGGGAGGGGTTTCTGGAGAGGAGGAGGAGGAGGAGGAGGAGGAGGAGGAGGAGGAGGAGGAGGA
>NW_015399807.1:5310-6472 GCF_001527695.2 Protobothrops mucrosquamatus
ATTTTTTTTTATGCGTGCAAATGGAAAGGATCTGGAATTATTGGAAAAAAATCAACGGTAACGCTTGGATAACCACCCTTACAGTATTTAGCAACCAATTAAGCAACAACAGCTCAACGCAATGACATAAAAATAATTCCTGTGCAGTTTGCCCAGTGCGTGCCACTTATTACGTTAATTTCCCCTGAAGATCTCCCCCATTAAATGCAACCTGAAAGATGATATACATTTCTGAAATTAATGAAAAATGGCGGGACCAAAGCCACAGATACATTTCTGGAGTTTTCACTTTGAAAAGCACTTTAAAAAGTTTCATATAAAAATCTGAGCAAGGATGCCCCCATGTCTTCTTGCTCTACAATTCCTGGCTAACTCAGCGACTTGCAAACCACCCTTGTGGTCCCATGTGACGTTTCACCCTCTTTGAGGGTTATGCTACGTCATGCTTCTTCCTAGTTCCACCCAGCCTTGTCATGTCTTTTGCAGACGGAAGACATGAGATGTTCGTGGGGTCTAAAACTCATACGCAGCTTTGTAGGTTTCTACTCGCTGCAAGTTTTGTAAGCATCTTCCAGGGTCCTGAATTTCTTCCCAAGGAAACAAAGACTGAGAATCAAAGAGCATCCGGGTTCTTCTCCTGGTGGTGCACCTTCGTCTGCAACTCTCCGTCGTGAAATCTCTTCTAGAAGGTTCCACAGATCCGCTGAGCTGGAGGAGGACCCTATTCTGCCAAAGGTTCACCTTCTATCAATCTACAGAGGCAAGTATATCCATGTTTTCTTTCTTTTCTTTCTTTTCCATTATCCCAGCGGTCCTTCTCGCTAATGGACTAGAGCCAGGGGTAAGCAACCGTGGCTCTTTTATGACTGATGGGACTTCAACTCCCAGAATTCCTGAGCCAGCATGGCTCAGCTTGGAAACCTCTCCCTTTCCCCTCAGCATGGCTGGCTCAGGAATTCTGGAAGTTGAAGTCCACAAGTCATGAAGGGGCCATAGTTCCCCCATGCTGGCTCAGGAATTCTGGGAGTTGAAGTCCACGAGTCATAAAAGAGCCAAGGTTGCCTACCCCTGCTTTAAACTAATAAAGTCTACATTAATTAACATTAATTATGCTTTTATGCGTTCCTCTAGGTCAGGGGTAGGCAACCTTCGCTCTTTTATG
>NW_015399808.1:0-1581 GCF_001527695.2 Protobothrops mucrosquamatus
CCAGATTCTTTTCCTGTGCGTTTGTAAACGGGGGGGGGGGGGGGGGAGAAGGAGAGTATATATTGAAACAACCGATCACTGAGGTTAACTTAAAAAAATAGAAGCATGTCACTTTTATTAAAAGAAAGCATTATCTTCTGAGTTAGGGACATGTAGATTACTTTTCCTACACTAAGTTACTATCTTGTTTCCCTTTTTTTAAAAAAGAGGAGAAAAATAGGGAAAGAAAAAACAGAGGAAAAGAAGTTACTAAGCACTGAGAACAAAAGAAGTCTTAATCTTTACTAGAAGTATATAATAACGTTAAGGATGCTTTACCTTTACAAATTTTCCTCTTAGCTAGAAAGAACACTGATCTCCTTGATCTACAGTCATTGTAAACAGAGGAACCTTGGAAATTGATCCTATTACACAGCTAATTATGTACCTCTGAAATAGCTGGAATCTGCTAATGGAAAGAGGTATTATTTAGCTGCCTACTAATGTAATGATTAAATAGCTCAAGGTAATGCTACATGCTTTTTGAAAGTTAATCAAATTGAAAATAAAAGGAATATTTTGGTTGCCAAAATATGATTTTTTTTCAACAAAGACAGAAAGAAAGAAGATTACAATGCTTCTATTATGCAGACCATATCTTCCACCGAGCTCTGTTACCAAACTGGTTAATCAGTTTATTTATTCGTTATTTATTAGTACAAAACCAATAAACATTTCTCAATAGCCACTTGCATAATTTCTAGAGGGAGTGAAATCATGGCATTTATGCAGCTTCCTAAATACCAATCCAACACAGCTACTCTACCTTTCATAGTACAGTAAAATTGTGTTATCTTTAAGGAAACTGAATTAAAATCACCAAGGAAGAAAAATATAGTAATAATCATAACCTGCATTTATGTTGATGTTTCAATATTTTGTTCATACTGCAGTTTAATATATATTACCTTTATAGAATATTTAAAAATATATTCCTAATGTAAACATATTATACTCTCTTACAGTACAACAAACACTTCAGGGCATTTTTCAGCCTTTCAAAATTAAGCATTTTCCCACAGTGGTTGCAATTGCATCTTTACCATGACATACAGTCATACTTTTTGAAAAAAAACGATAAAGCTTACAGGATGCTGCTATACATGTCTATGAGTTCTATATTAAACGCCATGGCTCATTTCAAATTGTTCTGGAGACTGTTATTGCAAAAAGACACTAAGAATTCTATTACAAAAACATAACCCTCAACACAGAATTCAGTTAAAAGGACTTATCTTTATTCCAGTTACTCAAGAATAATGGGGGGAGGGGGGGAAGGGGATGTAATTTTTCTTTTTTCAAATTAATGTAAAACTTACCCTTTGGTCAATAATATTCATAAGCCATCTTTTGGTCAGGTTTTGCCTCTTAACAGCCTAAAATCAGATGAACAGGATATATCTATATTTATATTTATATATAATATCTATCTATCTGTCTATCTATCTATCTATCTATCTCTATCTCTATCTCTATCTCTATCTCTATCTCTATCTCTATCTCTATCTATCTATCTATCTATCTATCTATCTATCTATCTAT
>NW_015399808.1:2154-6471 GCF_001527695.2 Protobothrops mucrosquamatus
TATATATATATATATATATATATATATATATATATATATATATATATATATATATATATATATATATATATATATATATATATATATATATATATATATATATATATATATATATGAGTCTTTGGTCATTCGGGTTTTCTCCGAATGACCAAAGACTCACATATAAACACCCGTGAAAACCTCAAAAAACAAATATCTATCTATCTATCTATCTATCTATCTATCTATATATATATATATATATATATAGAGAGAGAGAGAGAGAGAGAGAGAAAACCAAGAAGAAATCAAGCAATCAAACCAAGATAATCAAGTCACCACTGCTGGCTTAAGATTAAAGGTCTATTTAATCTAACATTCTGTTTTCTACAGTCAACAATCAGATGCTGTAGGAAATTGAAATGATAATTTAATCAAGAGAGAGGAGGTGCAGCTTTTGAAAGTAAATTAATAAATGCAGTGAAAGATATATTGCTATCCAGGCTGGGCTATACCGCTGTGCATCTCTTTTAACACATAAAATAAATCAAAATCAACTCTCTTTGAATCTTTAAAACAGCCACGGGTCTTAGTATAGCAGGGGCCTTGAAGTGCAAGGTGGTGAAGGCCACTGCAGCAGGGACAAGTCTAGGGTGGCTTCTAGAAGTGGCTGTGGCTTTGTACAACTCCAAAGCCACAGCATGCCAAGTAGCCTGTGAGTTGCAGGGGAACAAGCAGTCCAGAGGGACATGGTTCTGAAGCTGCTTATTGTCCTGCAGGGCAGGGTGCAGAGTGGCTAAAAGGGCTGATGAGAGACAACAGACAGTTGGGGGAATTGAAGGGGAGGGCTGACCTTGGAAGAACCGAGGTTCAGGCCCTGGAGGTACCAAGCCCAGAATGGTTTGGCTTGGGTCCTTGGCTAAAGGCTGGTGGAAATCAGTTAATAATGGCAATAAGTTATGCCAGGATTGCTGTTGCTAAGCAATGTAATGATGTGACATCATGCTTTACAACTGCATTGCTTACTGACAGAAATTCCATTCCCAATTACCATTACAACTCAAGGATTATCTGTAAATTGCTGATATGAATTGATCTGCAAAGCAACTAGTATCCTCTTAAATGTAAGGTCACCAGCCATTAAGTTGAACATCCGCAACAAAATTTTTACAAGAAAGAATTTTAATCATATTATTACAAATCTGTGTATAGAGATCTTAAAAGATAATGTAGTCCAACATTTACAGCCATTTGCTTTTTAGTAAAGTCTTGGATTTAAAATACCCAACATTTTCATCTCTTAACAAATATCCTTTTTAAGTGACTTAAATGTCAAATAAGACTGGCTAGACCTGGAACCTTGCAATCAACTCAAAAAAGCATCTGACAATGTTAGTGTTTTTAAGGGGACTAGTCTGCATCTTAGGTTTTCAGCTGGGATACAAGTAAAATTGGAATGCAAAGTTGTAACTGGTGACTGAGTAAGTAAGTGAAGGTTATATTCAGGAAAACTTTTATCTGAAACGCTATTCTGCTGCTATGAAGCAAGACAGGCAGTTCTAATTTATATGGGGACCAAAGGACAGGCAAATTCCTCTGAAAAACCTGAAGGTCACAGTGGAAAAGATTAGGCAACGGTTGGCATTATTTGTTTACTTTCCAAGGAAAGAGGGTATCATTTGCATCAGAGTGCCCAGTTGCCTTTCTCCATGCCTTCCTGGTAAAGGTCACGCCCAAGTTTCTAACCTACTGCATGGAAGATATTTCCTGAATAAATCTCTCCCTTATCTTAACTTCAATTCTTTTCAAATCAGCTGACAAAAACTTTCCAAGAGTATTTCCCATAAACATAAAAGCACTATAATTACAAACAAATTTAAATGTAAAGGCTATGTTATACCAAACATTTGACCCACTTATTCCCTTTTTTTCTGCCCCTACCCTATACTGCTGACCAGCATTGACAAAACTTGGGTGCATGGTTTGTTTGCCACTGTGAGATGGGAAATATAGAAATGTATATTAATATAAACCTAAAGTGGGCTAATATAATTTATAACTCAGAGAACACCCCATCAAGCTCACTTGCTCAAAGGAAAAAAATATCCCAAAAGAAAAAAACATGAAAATTCTAGCGGCTAGCCTATGTACTGCTTAGAACAGCATTCAGTTACCCGAAAAAATATTTAATGCATTGCTTAGCCTTATACCTTCCACAGCTCTATCGCCACTGGTTGTTGTGGTGGATTATCCCGGTAAATGTCTTCTACAGCACTCCTCCAAAACTCTATCCGCATCAAACCGATGGTTTTCTCAGTTACAGAGTCTCTAATCTGGAACAGAAACACAGTACTAGTGATAGTCCAATTACATTACTTTTTTATCACATTGAATATACTATATTGAGGGTGGAGGTTCATCCTACATCTGAGCTACAGATATTTGCCACTATTGTATATGCTATATTGTTTAAACAAAAGGAAGAGATGTAAAAAAGAGCAGCCTGTTGTAAATGCATAGGATTCTTCCATGAATGAGGAATCCCACCATGGGGAGAACAGAGAGGCTCCACTCTTAGTTATTTGCAAAGAGCCACAATAGATCTCATTAGATGACAAAGATATACTGTATTTTCCGGCATATAAGACGACTGGGCGTATAAGACGACCCCCAACTTTTCCAGTTAAAATATAGAGTTTGAGCGAGAGAGAGGGGGAGGAGAGAAAACGTGATGAATAATATGCCAAACCACATGTGTAAAGGAATAAAATAGAATATCCGTATTTTCTGGCGTATAAGACGACTGGGCGTATAAGACGACCCCCGACTTTTGAGAAGATTTTCAGGGTTTAGAAAGTCGTCTTATACGCCGGAAAATATGGTAAGTAAGAGAAGATCTAGGAAATTCTTTCAATAAAAAAGCTTTCCGGTATTAAAACAGCTTGCAAAGATTTGATCATTTTAAAATTAGGAAATTATCAACCATAATACATAATTTATAATGAAATCTATAAGCCAAATTATCTTACTTTCTGTAAGGATCATGTTAAAGTGTCCAACTAATCATTAGGCTGATAACACCTTCTCTATTCTTTCAACTGTTCTTAAATCCATTCGTTGTTAGTAGTAGACAAGCAAGAAAACATTTCAAGCTTATCTAACAAACATAAGTTATTTCTGGTCTGTAAAAAGGCAGATAGGCAATTTAAATGCAATATTGTTGGATATTGAATATTGATGTACATAGCTTTAGTATGGATATGTATCTTCTAAATTCAACTTTGAAATGAGTGTCAGATTTTGGTAGTGTTTTTGAAGAGTAAAGACTCATTGACCTGGAGATACCATTTTTTTTCAATAGTGAGAATACTAAGGTTTGGTTGCAAGCTGGTTTATAGCTTGCAACCAAAATATTTATTGAAACTGTTTCTAAGGCATAAGCAACTTCACACTAACATATTTGTTTAGCATATAATTTCTGGATACAATTAACATAAGTTGGGACCAAAGTATTAAAGCAAAAGCCTGCTTTTTATACAATAATTCATAATGTGATTTTATTTATCTCTTCTCTCAAAAGCGATCAATATTATCCCTGTGCCAAATCCACGCTTGAAAACTTAAACAGGTCCAGATAATCTATTTCAATCCAGGACCTTCTATAGTTATAACCACTTTCTTAAAGATTGGTCAATAGCTACTTAAAAGTTTCGGGGTACATATTCTAAAGGAACAGTTGAATATATCAGAAGCAAATAATGGAATATCCCAGTGCAATTCATTAAAATCAGTATTATTTTTACTTGTTCATAAATTACTACAGAAGGATACAGACAAGTATCTATTCACAATGACAGAATCCTAAAAAGATAGTAAAATATCCAAACAATTTATTTTGTATACCTTGTACAGTTTTATAAGGTCACAGATTGGCAGGTTGTTTTGCATTTATGTTCAGAATAATGCATACATTTATTTATTTATTATTAATTTATTTATTAATTTAATTTCTATACCGCCCTTCTCCCGCAGGACTCAGGGGGGTGCACAGCATATTAAAAACAGATACAATGACAATATACAAAAATAAAACCCTTCTAAAACCAAATTAAAAACCAAATATTAAAGGCTGTGTTCCTATTAAAATTATACTTAAAATCGTCCCTAAATAAAATCCTCCTTAGGTCAGGCCCGCTTGCTGGAAAAGCCATGTCTTGAGGGCGCGGCGGAAAGTAAGGAGATCCGGAATCATCCGGATCTCGGGGGGTAGTTCATTCCAGAGGGTGGGGGCACCCACAGAGAAGGCCCTTCCCCTGGGGGTCGCCAGCCGACATTGTT
>NW_015399809.1:0-1045 GCF_001527695.2 Protobothrops mucrosquamatus
GGGGGGTCTTTTGCAGTGCTTGGGTCTTGAGTTGGCCATGAACCAAGGGACTGGGCCGCGCCACAAAGCGAGCGAGCCAGCCAGCAACAGCCCAAGTTCAAACAAGCCAAGTTCAAACCCCCCCCCCAAGTTTTTGACATCTCAAGAAATGTCCGTGGCTCTTGTTGACTGAAGGGGGGCTGCGGGCTCGGCGTCGGCAGCAGCAACAGCTTTCTCTCCCCCCCCCCAGCCGCCCCGCTTTCTTGGGCCCAGGTTTTTCCCCCCGGCGTTGCAGGCAACCGCCTCTTTTGCGCGGCTTCATTAAGAAAGTGTCCTGCAAGGGCCAGTCGAGAAGTTGTCAAACTCAATCTGCGTCCCGGGCCACGGCCGCGATGCCAGCTAACGAATTAAAAAATTAAGAGGCCGGGGTCAGCGTCCTGACCCGGAGCAAATGGGAGAACCTGGATGGGGATCGGCCGGAGGGGTGGCAGTGGGATTGGGGGTGGGAGAGGAGGGGAGAGGCCCGGGACGCCAGACGCCTTAACACAACTTACAAATTGTGGGTCGCTGAAAGCGAGAGGAATTCCCAGCCGGTCAGGGAGAAACCGTGCCGCGCTCGCTTGAAAAGTTGTTCTTTTCCCAAACTCTTCCCCAGTTTATGAGAGTTTGGAGAATGGCGAAAGCAAACAAACAAACAAAAAAAAAAACCCTACAAAGACACCGGCGAGCAATTCTTCCCACGGCGCCCTTCGGGAAAAAGTCACTCTCTGCCGATTCAATTTCAGGCAAAGATTCCGTCCCGGTTCAGCACTTTTTCTCCTTTGCTTGATTTAAACTGGGATGCGCGGAAAACTCTCCCACTGACGCCGAAGGAGTTGTTATTTTTCGAAGGGCTTTCGTTCTGCCGGATCGCGCCCTAAGAGGACCGAATTTGCTTCCCCAGCTTTAAATGACAAACGGCAGGACTGAACTAGTCCTTCGTTGCAGCCCAGGCTAAGCTCTCCCTTCCCGCCCCCCCCCCCGGACGTTTGAGGGGGTCACCTTCTGGTAACCTCAAAATCCCGCT
>NW_015399809.1:4904-6470 GCF_001527695.2 Protobothrops mucrosquamatus
GGGGGGGGAGGGAGTGGAGAGCAACTTGCAAACGCCGAAGAGTCGTTTTGCATGTGGCAAATTAAGACGGAAAGTGCTATTCGCAAGTTGGGGCGCCAAACAAATCGCGCAGAGGGGAAAAAAAAAACACAAAAAAACAGCCGCCCAGGAGAGGCGAGCGGAGCTTGTATTTATTTTAACCAAAAAGTGGGAAAATGAGGAGAGAGGAGAGGAGAGGAACGAGGGTTCGGGAGTTGAGTTCTCTCGCTCCTCGTTCAATCGGGACAGCGGCGCGTCTTTCCAATCAGATCTTTTTGCAAAAAAGAAAGAAAGAAAGAAAGAAAGAAAGAAAAAGAAAGAAAGAAAGAAAGAAAGAAAAAAAGAAAAAGAAAGAAAGAAAGAAAGAAAAAGAAAGAAAGAAAAATAAATAAATAAATAAATAAATAAATAAATAAATAAATAAAGAAAGAAAGAAAGAAAGAAAGAAAGAAAGAAACCCACTCTCAATTTAAGGCCGGCCGGCCCGCCTCCCAGCTTTTGGAGCTCGCCTCGGCCGAAAGCAGCTCTTTTAATTAGGTCCTGGAGGCGTAAATACGAATTAAACGCCGCTGAAGGCTGGCGCCCAAAGTCTTGCGTTTCTATAGACCGGCCACCTGCTTTTGCCAAAAGACGAACGGATCCAGTCAAACCAACGAACAAACAAGCAAACAGTAAACAAACAAACACACGCCCAAGATCTTTCCAAGGGCGAGGTGGGATTTTCACTGGGGCGGTGAAGTCCCCCCATCTTTTCACAAAATGCAGGACTGAAGTGACACCGGCCCCCTCGCTCTCTCTCTTTTAAAATTTCTTTCTTGAGTTCTTTCTTGCTGTGTGTCGTTGCATATTTGTTTCCCTTTTTTAAAAAAAAATCCTAATAATGCACCAGAGGGGTTTTTTTAAAATTCTTCTTCTTTTCCTTTCTCAACTTCAAATAGGGAATTTTACAATTATCAAAGGGTGTGGGGAAAAAAAAAAGAAGCCGAGAAGGGAGGGAACAGAGAGAACTAGAAACTTGAATATGTTTTGTATGTGGGGAGGGGGAGGCGCGAAGAAATTGTCCACGTTCCACCTAGCGGGGGGGGAGGGGAGGAAGGGGAGACTGCCCCGTTTTTCGGGGATTGGCCCCCCCTCTCCCCGCGATTGGGAGCTGCCTCAAAACTCCTTCAATAGGCGAGACTCTAAAGCGCTGCAAGACACCTGATTTTTTCCTTTTCAGCAATACAGAGACGGATTATTGGGAAGGGAAGGAGGGAGGGAGAGAGAAAGGAAGGGGGGGGAAGAGAAGAGAGGCTTCCGCAGTAGGCAAAGTAAGGCCTGAGTACCCCTTCTTTTAATTTTTCCATTTTTTTTTTTTTAAGGGAAGGGTACTTCGGAGGAATCTCGCTTTTATGGTAGCGTTCACAAAAGGTGTCCAAGGGACGCCCCGCCATCCGAATCCGAGCGGCTGTTTGCCCTCTCTCGCTTTCACCTGAGGAACACAACGAGCCCCCCCTTCCCCAAAGGGGAGGCATCGGCCACAACGCCAACTTCAGAGGGGGGGGAGAG
>NW_015399810.1:0-1666 GCF_001527695.2 Protobothrops mucrosquamatus
AAGTCCGGAGAATAATGGCGCTTGAGACGATGCATTTCTAACAGGTCTTTATTCTCTGCTTCCATTCCACGAACAACCCGAGCAGAGGCACGCAGGCCTCTATTTATACCTTCTGATCCCCGGGCAATTCCAACCAATCACAAGGCGGTCTTTTCCCGCCTTGCGCATGCGCGCAAGGCCGGCGCCACTCAGTCTGGTCACGGGCAGCTATTGCAAATGCCTGGGACTCTTGCAACGTCCCAAGCCTGCTTTTGCAGGCTCAGGACACAACAGTATGTATATGTGTGTCAAAGTTTTTGTGTGTGATGTAAATGTGATTGTTAATTGTTTCTAATCCCAAGAGAAATACTTTCACTCAGTTTGTCTGGCCAACAAAAAGAGTGAAGAAAGATGTGTTTGTTTTTCTTTTCCTCTCTCTCTCTATATTAAGAACAGCCCAAAGTTAGCAGGAATAATAAAGTTAGAAGGAACCTTGGAGGTCATCTAATCCAACCCCCTGCTTTCTCTGGCTGTGTTGCTTTAAGGGTGAGAGAGAGAGAGACAGAAAGGAGAAGGGGGGGCGTTGATCTTTTTAACTATTTTTTTTTCTGTTTAGAATTCTGGTTTGAGGAAGGAGGGGTGGATGAGAATGTTTTAACCTACTTAGTGGAAATTTTTTTCCATCTGAATGGAATCTGATTAAATTAGAATTTGACTAAATTTATATTAAAAGCAAAGAGTTGATACTAGAGTTTGATACAAAACTATTTCAGTAACTCAGATTTTTTGTTTGTGTGGAGTTGGTTTTTGTTGTTGTTTTATTTTATTTTTTATGTTTTTATGTCTGTGTGCAGGACACACTGATAAAAAAAAAAACCTAAGAAGGAATTGGAATTCAACCCTTGTTTAAAACAAAGGAGTTGAGAAATTTTTTTGGGATTATGTTGTTTTGAATAAAGATTAGTGTGCAAACAAACTCAAGCAGAGTTTTTGGTAAAGCGCTTCTTTGTTTGTTCTTTATTAACCAATTTGTTTATAAATACAGACAAAGCAATTGCTAGGAGAAGTGGGGTTTACCCAGAAGTGGGGGAAAGAGAGATGAATGAATGAAATGGGAAGTAGAAGGCAGGGAGGCATTATTTATAGATGGCTCCTCCTGGGTAGAGAATGGGTTAAAGAAAAACGGGTATGCAATCATAAATGGACACACCAAAGAGTTGGTAGAATCTGTTGGTAGAATCCGGTAGCCTGCCAAAGAACTGGTCAGCCCAAACTTGCGAACTATGCATTAAATCAGGCCCTAAAATTGTTAGAAAACAAGGCTGGAACTGTGTATACGGATTCAAAGTACACCTTTGGGGTTGTCCACACCTTTGGAAAAATCTGGGTGGAAAGGGGGCTGATAAACAGCAAAGGAAAGGAATTGATTCATGAAGAGTTGATAAAACAGATAATGGAATCCCTCCAGTGACCAAAAGAATTGCCATAAGGGGCAATTCTTTTGAAAGTGTGGGAAATAAGATTGTGGATGAGGAAGTCAAGAGGGCAGCAAATGAAGAAAGCATAAATGTCTTAATACCCATTGTAGAAACACTAGAAGAGATCCCTGTGTTTTCAGAAACAGAAGAAAAGAAATAATGCAGATAGGTGGGCAACAAGGAGAGAAGGGTAAATGGTTTCTCCCGGA
>NW_015399810.1:4872-6470 GCF_001527695.2 Protobothrops mucrosquamatus
ATTTTATTTTTAAATTAGTATAAAAAATGGAAAGGGTGGATTTGTGAGAAAGGAAGAAGTTTAAAAATAAAACGGTCACAATTGATTAACAATAGAAGGATTAGCCAAGCCCTGCACGTAGGCACTAGATTCCAGGAGGCTTGGCTAGAAGACACACTTAACAAGACAAAAGGATGGCAGAGAGAAGTTCTGAACAATGTAACTGAGGGGGAGAGATGATGTATTCTGGCTAGGCGGATCGGACAGATTGTGCCTCTGGAAGTCCTCTCAAATGGGACCAAGGGGAGGGGATGGGGCGTCGCGATAGGAGTGTATATAATGTTGTGAGTTTGAATATTTTGGTGTGGTCTCTGGGTTTAGAACTTCCTGTTGAAGTCTCTCACCAGGATCCACCGCGCTTTGCAAACCGCTTTTCTATTTTCTGCAGAATAAACTCTTTTTTTCTTACCAATCCAATTTTGTTGGTATTTTAATCACGTTTCCAACAGACCCACAACAGTAAACAACACCTAATTAAGGAATCAACAATAACACTCCCATCAACACTATCAGGGCAAGCCACTAGTATATAAACAGAGAGCAAACTTCATTTTCTTCTAGCCCTGATGGTGTTATCTAGTTGGGTACTGAAAGGTCTGCAAGAAAACAATCGATGCCAGAGAATACCAAGGACACTGAGCTACAAAAATTATCTTCTATTGGTACCATAAAAATTTCAAAAGATAATAGGATAGGATCAAGTTACTCCAAAAAAAAGGCCCCACATCTGAAAGGAGGCTTTATCCATGTCAACCCCAAGAGAGGGTTGGACAACAAGAAGGCCTCACACAATACCAGCAGGGTGGAAGCCACATAGATTTTAGGGAAGAGCTCATTCCAAAGGGCAGCACCATGAGAGAAAGCATGATCCTGTGTATCCCAATAAATAGGACTATTTAATTGAAGGAACCAGTTCTGTCAGCCAGACAGAAACCTTGAGAAATAAATAGTCCCTCAAATAACCTGGCTGTATGCCATTTAGGGCTTTATAGGTGACTAGACAACCCACGATCCCTTGGGTTATGGTTTCAGAGATATTCCCTTATCAGATTCCTCAATGCCTTCAGCAATGACAGAGCTTCTAATGTACTGGGAAGGTTCTTAAAAATTCAGGGAGATAATCAGAGAGGTATCTGTCTTGAACAGAGCCCACGTTTATCTGTAGAGCACAGTCAAACATCAGGAGTTGACCACAGGAAATGTTTTATGACATTTGTCAAATTTCAGTTCTACAAGAGTCAGAGGCCCCAGATTTTGGATGCATTCTGTAAGTTAGCCCATTTGAGATACCTTACTTCAAAATGTTTTGTCCCATAATGTACCATTTTGTCCAATTAAAGGTTACAGACATGAGAGTTTAGTAGTATATAGATCACCAGCATCTTTTTTTTTTTAATTTATTTTTTATTTTTCCAAACTCTCCCCCATACATATACTGTGATATTTATCAGATATTAACATACATTCTTTTTACATTCTTATATATAAGATACTTTTAATGAAATAAATACATGCACATGACTTTTGGTGTTGCTCGCCCATTTCCCCTTTTACTGCAT
>NW_015399811.1:0-1128 GCF_001527695.2 Protobothrops mucrosquamatus
GCCCTATCCTCTTTGATGTTTCTTTCTCGGGGTGAGAATGGAATGTGCCTCCGGCCATCTGCCTTATCTCTGGCCGTGGAGAAGAAACGTGGAGACTTAACAGCCTTATTGCTCCATTCCCACAGCATTTTCACACCTGTGGATTGGCCTATTTGAATCATCTGGATGGACAGTTGGGGTGCAGTTTTCTTTTTTCTTTATATATATATATATATATATATATATATATATATATATATATATATATATATATATATATATATATATATATATATATATATATATATATATATATATATATAAATTTTTTTTATTATTTTGAATTAAACAAGAAGTACAAATGATGCATCTACAAACACCACAAAAAAGAAAATCTTAATCAAAATGTTTCCAGAAACTCCCGGCAGTCCCCGCCTTGCCTCCACCCTTATCCACTTTCCCTCTCTTTCCTCCCCCTAGCCCCACAACCTCTCCTCTTTCCTCCTACCATTCTACATCCCTTCCACATTCTTACCACCACATCAAGTGCAATTTGGGGAACCAGCCGGGAATATCCTCTTATTATTACAATTCCATTATATAGTTATAATTATTAATTACATCAATTTATAATTTATCCTTAAACCCCTCCCCTCCCTGACTTCCCAGAACTAATACAGGATTCAACAGCTCCTAAAGCAATCAGTTAAAAAAACAAACTTTAACTCAAATAATTAAAAAACAAAAAACAAAAATTATACTCTATTTTAACTCAAAACTCAAAACAAAATTATCCATCTTCCCCAAATCCAAGCATCTAAAAAATAAACTCTACCATTTCTCTTATAATCATTCAAATATAAACTTCAAAAGCACTCCTTTTTCCTCAACTCTCCATCTTACATTTCTTCCCAATTTTTTATTCTTTTTAAAGCAAAATTATCCATCTTCCCAAATCCAAGCATCTACCATTTCTCTTATGATCATTCAAATATCTTAATCCCAGTAAATACAAATTTTAACTTCTTTAAAATAATATAATTGCATACATATATGACATATATAACATTATTTTTCTTATTTAAATCCTTTAAAATGATACAATTATATATATATATCCTTAAACATCTTAAATTCTGGCAAACATTT
>NW_015399811.1:9161-10753 GCF_001527695.2 Protobothrops mucrosquamatus
TTGCCAGGAACCTGTTTGATCTTCCACTTGGTGCAGAGTTTGTCTCCCAGTTGATGTCAGGGTAGTTAAAGTCCCCCATTACTATTGTGATGTGCTTTCTACATACCTTAGTTAGCTGACTAGCAAAAAATTCATCTATTTCCTCTGTTTGGTTGGGTGGCCTGTAGTATACACCTATGGCAATGTCATTCCCCCCCCCTTTATATTGACCCAAATGCATTCAAGACAGTTTTTATCATTGTTGTGCTCTATTTCTGTAAAGATGTAGTTATTTCTTATATAGAGAGCAACTCCACCTCCTCTTTTATTTGGTCTGTTTGTTTTAAATAATTTAAATCCCTCTAGCTGTGTGTTCTATGTGTGGGTTTCATCCCACCATGTTTCCATAATGGCAACAATATCATATCTGCCCTCATTAACCTGAATTTCTAGTTCACCCTGTTTGCTGTTCATACTCTGTGCATTGGTGTATAGACATTTGAGTCCTTTATGACTGGCCCTGTGTTTACTTTCTACATAATCTGTGTGGTGCCTGAGTTCCCCTATTGTCTTACCACCTATTTGGTTAGTGCACTTTGTGTGGCACTCGCTATTAGAGGCTTGATTTTGCTTGACAGCAAGGTTGGTATTCTTGTCCATACACACATCTATGTTACATGCACTGATAGCCCTATAATTTTTAGATTGCCGGGGACAGGGTTGTTCTGCATCAATTAACTCACTGTCCCCGCTGTTTAGTTTAAATTTTCCTCCAGAAAATCTGTGAATTTATAGCCGAGTAACTCAGTCCCTTTCTTTGATGGATGCAAACCATCTCTTTTGTACATCTTTTCATTGGACCAGCTACAGACATCATGACTAATATATCCAAAGCCCTCCCCTTTACACCATTCCTTTAGCCACATATTGAATTATGCTATGCACTGGCCTTTTCCATTTTGCTCCTTATACACTGGTGAAACCTTTGAGAAAGTAAGCCTACAGCCTATTCTGCTAAGTTCCTTCCCCAAGCTCTGGAAATTGTTCTGCACTGAGAGTACATCTTTTTGGGACAGATCGTTAGTGCCAAGATGTACAATAACCTCCACATCACAGTCCTTGCTGCCATTCTTGATTATTTTAGAAATACGCTTCTTGTCCCTACTGGCAGTATATGTTGGCAGTATCTTCCCTTAACAGTATATGTTGTTGTCTTTTTTCTTTTCTTTTCTTTTTTGCATGTATGTTATAGCTATACCTCTAAAGTATGCTTTGGCTGTATCCCATACATTTTGTAATGTTGTATCTACTTTTTTATTTTCTTTTTTAAAAAGCTCCATTTCTTTTGTTGCTAATTCTATAAATTCTGTCTTTTTTAGTATGGATTGGTTCAAGGTCCATCTTAGGTTTTTTGTGTTTTTTTTTGTATTCCTTTCCATGTCATTTTTAAAGGATTATGGTCTGCCCAATTGTGCTGATGCATAATAGAGTTTCCCAATTTTTGGGTATTCCAAAAGTTTATAGTATTGTTTTTTTATATGTCACTTGCAGACAAATTATATCAATATTTAATTTCTGTAATTTTTAGAGATTCTGTTTCTTTTTGATGAGAA
>NW_015399811.1:14267-15631 GCF_001527695.2 Protobothrops mucrosquamatus
ATTCAAGAGAGATTATTTGACCTACCAGATGGAGTACTACATGACTAATCACTTGTTTGAATATGGTTAAAAGAATAGTTAAATTTTGGATGTGAATGGGTTCTATAGTAAGAGAGAGATGTGATTTATAAATAGTATAGTATTTCCTTATAACATGGGAAATGTAAAAATAATGGGATGATTTAAATGAACGAAATGTGGATATTCAAATGTAATCAACTTGGAGAAAATTATAACTGACAAGAAATGTTCTGAATACTGAGGGGAAATTAAGCTTAAATAAGAATAGGAGAGAACCAGACTCAAGAGAGATGATGTGACCTAACAGATGGAGTACTATATGATCAAATACTTGTTTGAATATGGTTAAAAGAATACTCAAATTTCAGATATGAATGGGTTTTATAATAAGAGAGATGTGACATAAGTAGTGTTAAGTCCGGAGAATAATGGCGCTTGAGACGAAGCATTTCTAACAAGTCTTTATTCTCTGCTTCCATTCTACAAACAACCCGAGCAGAGGCACGCAGGCCTCTATTTATACCTTCAGATCCCTGGGCAAATTCAACCAATCACAATACGATCTTTTCCCGCCTTGCGCATGCGCGCAAGGCCGGCGCCACTCAGTCTGGTCCCGGGCAGCTTCTGCAAATGCCCGGGACTCTTGCAACGTCCCGAGCCTGCCTTTGCAGGCTCAGGACACAACACCCCTTCCCCCTAGCTGAAATAAGACTGCGCCCACATGGACGCCATCCTAGTGATGGTAATATAATTAATAATGGGTTAATGTCACACAGTGCATAAGGTGTGGGACTGTTCCTTTGAACCGGACCCAGTGGCCCCCAACCTTGTTTCCTTACAGTCAACAAGCCTGGACCTTTAGTTCAGTTATTGCTATTTACCTGCTCACCTTACGTAATCGGCTAGGTATTTGGGAGGGCCTCTTACCCTGAGCGACCTTCTCAGACCTGGGGAGTTTGTATTGTTTTCCCCGTTGCTTCTTGCACTAGGTGAGTTGCCCTGTGGATGACTGGTGACTTCAGTTTGACTTTCCTGCCCATCTCCTGTATTCGAGCAGTCAGGGCCCTGTTGATCGCTAAACCTGGTTGACCTACCCTCTATGGAGTTTTCTAACCCCTCTGAACTCATTTCCGTGTTTCCTGATGGAGTGCGGTTTCCCTGGCTCGTTTCTGTAGTGATAGGGTCTAGGGATGCCTCCCTGTTAGCCCTGATGCGTGAGGACATCCTTCTATGAGCCATTTCAGCAAGGGACGTGTTCCCCCTTTGTTTTGCCTGCTCTCTTGCATGTTGTGAGTTGTGAGTATGCTCCCAGGTATTCTCCATGTCTGGAGTATTGCTTGTTA
>NW_015399812.1:0-4126 GCF_001527695.2 Protobothrops mucrosquamatus
CTTCCGCCGCGCCCTCAAGACATGGCTTTTTCAACAAGCGGGCCTGACCTAGGGTGAGTTTTAAATAGGGACAATTTTTAACGATTTTAAAGAGCCACAGCTACCAATATTTGGGTTTTAATTGGTTTTTAGTAGGGGAAATTTTTTGTATGATGTTTTAATACGCTGTGAGCCGCCCTGAGTCCCATGGGGAGAAGGGTGGCATATAAATCCTGTTAAATAAATAAATAAATAAATAAGAAGAGAAGAGAAGAGAAGAGAAGAGAAGAGAAGAGAAGAGAAGAGAAGAGAAGAGAAGAGAAGAGAAGAGAAGAGAAGAGTAAAAGCGGAGTAGAAGCGGAGTGGGATGGGATAGAATAATGGAATGGAATGGAATGGAATGGAATGGAATGGAATGGAATAGAATAGAATAGAATAGATTCTATTCTTCATTCTTCTACTCAATAGAAGAATGAAGAATATAATATAATATAATATAATATAGTAGAATAGAATAGAATAGAATAGAATAGAATAGAATAGAATAGAATGGAATGGAATGGAATGGAATGGAATGGAATGGAATGGAATGGAATAGAATAGAATAGAATAATGAAGAATAGAATAGAATAAGGAATAGAATAGAATAAGGAATAGAATAGAATAGAATAGAAAGAAATAGAATAGAATAAGAAATAATAGAATAGAATAGAATAGAATAGAATAGAATAGAATAGAATAGAATAGAATAGAATAAGAAATAGAATAGAATAGAATAGAATAGAATAGAATAGAATAGAATAGAATAGAATAGAATAGGGTTTTTTTATTGGCCACCTGTGATTGGACACACAAGGCATTTTGTCTCCGGTGCATAAGCGCGCAGTGTACATACAAACAAAAAAGGGATAAATCATAAAGCATATTTGGTCCCAATAATGTCCTCCTTCTGAAGCAATTGCATGCCAGCCCTTTCTTCACCAAGCTCATCTTTTCTCATTCTCCATGAGCATCTAGCTTGAGCATGAAAAAGGCTTATACAATGGAAATGTAGCTAACAATATCCATCTACGAAAAGCAGAATCTGGAGACTAAAATAGACAAAGAACACAGAACAGAACACACAGCCTTAGGATAAGCAGCCAAGTCACGGGTGCGTGCCATTCACAAAACCTGGCCATCTATGAATTATTAGATGAAAACTGGCTCCATTTTAGCAGCAGACCAAGCTCAGCACTGCAGTGAACCTAGCAGATAACCCAAGCCAGCACATTTTTTTAATTTTTTGCTTAATGTACAGGTGGTCCTCGACTTACAACAGTTCATTTAAGGACTGTACAACATTACAACAGCACCGGAAAAAAAATGGCTTCTGATCGTTTTCCACACCTAGGGCCGTCGCCGCATCCCCACGGTCCTGCGATCAAAATTCAGACGCTTGGCAACTGACTCATAGTTATGACGGTTGTAATGTCCCGTGGGGTCACGGGGTCACGTTTTGAGATCAATGCCAATGGGGAAGCCAGATTCACTTAACAACCGTGGCGGGAAAAGCCGTCAAATGGGGCAAAACTCCCCATTTAACCAACGTTTCACTGAGCAGCAGAAAATTTGGGACTCAACTGCAGTCGTAAGGCGAGGACTACCCGCAATCAACCCTACGAGTTTATCTTTCGACTCCAAAACCAATCAAGATTTTTGAGCAACGAAAGGTAACGCTCGTTTTTTTTCCCTCTCTGCACACACACACACACACACACACACAGAGACAAAAGAGCAATATCAAAATAATAAAAACGGAACTTACATTTTCTACTAGGCTGCAGCGTTACTATGGCAACTGGCTTAGATGTCTATTCATATCACCAGGTGCCAGCGACAACTTTAGGTACGGGTAAATGAAATATAGGCGCTAAATTCTTTCTTTCCGCCGGAAAAGCTTACTAAAAAGAAAGCTCCTAAATGAAGGTTCTGCTTAAGGTGACATTTTGGAGCTAGAAAAAATAAAATAAATCAGTTTCTCTTAAATAATACATCCGCTTAGCTTGCTGCTAACGCAGACTTAACACAAAACAAAGATTTTTTTTTTAACCGAAGTTTCTGGTAGCGTTACCCCCTTGTTGAAAATAAGCCGAGTGTTAATTGCCTGTGTTGCAAATAAAATTGCAATAACATGCACAACTCTTCCTATCCAAATAATACAGTGCGATGTAAATAACCAGGTACTTTAATTTACATACAAGTGCAATGTAAATAACCAGGTACTTTATTTACACTACATTTGTGGGCGAGCGCGCTTGGAAATTGCATCTAGTTTTGGTCGCCGTGATATAAAAAAGATGCTGAGACTCTAGAAAGAGTGCAGAGAAGAGCAACAAAGATGATCAGGGGACTGGAGGCTAAAACATATAAGGAACGGTTGCTGGAATTGGGTATGTCTAGTTTAATGAAGAGAAGGACGAAGGGGAACAGGATAGTAGTCTTCCAGTATCTCAGGGGCTGTCCCAAAGAAGAGGGAGTCAAGCTCTTCTCCAAAGTGCCTGAAGGCAAAGACGAGAAGCAACGGATGGAAACTAAACGAGGAGAGAAGCAACCTAGAACTAAGGAGAAACTTCCTGACAGTGAGAACAATTAACCAGCGGAACTACCTGCCTCCAGAAGCTGTGAATGCTCCAACACTGGAAGTTTTTAAGAAGAGACTGGACAGCCATTTGTCTGGAATGGTATGGGGTCTCCTGCCTGAGCAGGGGGTTGGCACATTGAGTAAGAAAGCCTATTCTGCACCATCTTTACAGAAACAGAAACTCCAGGGAGAATGATAAACGCAATCACCTAGCGAGTGTGTATGTGTGTGTGTATCTATCTATTCGTTTAGTAGACTTTAGATGCTTATCCCGCCTTTATTACTTTATAAGTAACTCAAGGTGGCAAAGGTACAAAAGACTTCTTCTTGCCCCTATTTTCCTCACGACAACAGCCCTGTGAGGTGGATTAGACTGAGAGAGAATTACTGGCCCAAGCTCACCCAGCTGACTTTCATGGCTAAAGCAGGACTAGAACTCACAGTCGCCTGGTGACTGGCCCAAAGTCACCCATCTGGCTTTTGTAACTAAAGCAGGATTAGAACTCACAGTCTCCTGGTGATTGACCCAAAATCACCCATCTGGCTTTCATGGCTAAGGCGGAACTAGAACTCCTAATCTGATGGTGATTGGCCCAGTCATCCAGCTGGCTTTCATGCCTCAGGTGGGACTAGAACTCACAGTCTCCTGGTGACTGGCCCAAAATCACCCATCTGGCTTTCATGGCTAAAGCAGGACTAGAACTCACAGTCTCCTGGTGACTGGCCCAAAGTCACCCATCTGGCTTTCGTAGCTAAAACAGGACTAGAACTCACAGCCCCTTGGTGATTTTCTGGCTTTCATGGCTAAGGCGGAACTAGAACTCCTAATCTCCTGGTGATTGGCCCAGTCATCCAGCTGGCTTTCATGCCTCAGGTGGGACTAGAACTCACAGTCTCCTGGTGATCTTCTGGTTTTCATGGCTTAGGCAGGACTAGAATTCATCGTCTCCTGGTGACTTTCTGGCTCTCCTGCCTAAGGCGGGACTAGAACTCATCGTCTCTTGGTGATTGGCTCAAAGTCATCCAGCCAGCTTTCATGCTTAAGGTGGGATTAGAACTCACAGTCTCCTAGTTTTTTTAGGCCAGCACCTTAACCTGTACAACACACTGGTGCGCTCTCTCTCTCTCTCTCTCATCACTTAGAACGTTATTAATATAAAATCTGCATTAAAGATAAAGAACAGTTCTGAGGGCAATTAAGTGATTAATTAGGAAGTTGAAAACATCTCAAGGCCACACTTGGAATACTGCATCCAGTTTTGGTCACCACGATGTAAAAAAGATGTTGAGACTCTAGAAAGAGTGCAGAGAAGAGCAACAAAGAGGATCAGGGGACTGGAGGCTAAAACATACAAGGAACGGTTGCTGGGATTGGGTATGTCTAGTTTAATGAAGAGGACGAGTGGGGACATGATAGCAGTCTTCCAGTATCTCAGGGGCTGCCACAAAGAAGAGGGAGTCAAGCTATTCTCCAAGGCGCCTGAAGGCAGGACGAGAAGCAACGGGTGGAAACTGATCAAGGAG